>NW_027219903.1:0-29362 GCF_027580195.1 Bos mutus
TGCTGATCATGCACTGATCCGTGCTGATCACTGTACTGATCATGGCATCATGTCTTATCGCGTGATCTGACTCATACTCCGTACTGATCATGTCGCATCACGTGGCTATCATGCACTGATCACGTGGCTATCATCAGAATCACCTAGCTACCATGTCTGTCCGTCGATCATGCACTATCACGTAATGGATCATGCACTGATCCGTGGCTGATCATCAAGACAGATCACGTGGCTTCCGCTGCCACCGTCCGTGGCTGATCGCCGATCGCCGGCTGATAATTGCACTGATCGCCGGCCTGATCATGCACTGATCACATAACTGATCATACACTGATCACTGGCTGACCCGTGCACTGATCACGTGACTGATCCTGCACTGATCATGTTTGATCATGCACTGATCCGTGTGACTCGTCATTGGTCGGTGACTGATCATGCACTGATCACGTGGCTGAAAACAGAACTCATCTCCCGGCTGATCGTGCACTGATCGCGTGACTGATTCCGCGTGGCTGATCGCACACTGATCACGTGATTGATCATGCACTGATCGCGTGGATATCATGAACTGATCGCGTGGCTGATCATGCACTGATCGCGTGTCTGACCATGCACTGATCCGTGGCTGATCACACACCTCTCACGTGACTGATCATGTACTGATCACGTGCCTCATGCACTGATCACGTGGCTGATCATACTCTGCTCAAGTGCTGATCATGCACACATCGCGTGGCTATCATGCACTGCTCACGTGGCTGGTCATGCAATGATGGCGTAGCTACCGCCATGAACTGATCACGTGACTGATTGGTCAGCGGTGTCACGTAAATGATCATGCACTGTTCACGCGCTGACTGAGCAATAATCACTGATCGCGCAGGCTGATCATGCAGCTCAGCGTGGCTATCCGCTCTGACGCGTGGCTGATCATGCAATGCTTCGCGTGGCAACCATGTACTGGTCATGCACGTGACTGATCATGACACTGATCACGTGGTGATCCTGCACTGATCCCGTGGCTCATCATGCACTGATCACGTGACTGTTCATGCACTGATCACGTGACTGATCATGCACTGATCACGTGGCTGATAATGCACTGATCACGTGGCTGATCATGCACTGATCACGTGCCTGGTCATGCACTGATCACGTGACTGATCATGCACTGATCGCGTGGCTGATAATGCACTGATCACGTGGCTGATCATACACTGTCCGTGCGTGCTGGTCATGCATCACGTGACTCATCATGAACTGATCACGTGGCTGATCAATTCACTGATCACGTGGCTGATCATGCACTGATCACGTGCCTGTCATGCACTGATCACGACGTGATCTAATCATGCACTGATCACGTGATCGTGACGATCATGCACTGATCACCTGGCTGATCAGGCACTGATCACGTGGCTATCATGCAATGATCACGTGGCTATCATGCACTGATCACGTGGCTGATCATGCACTGATACGTGACTGCTATCATGCACTGATCACGTGACTATCATGTAGTGATCACGTGACTTAATGGCGCTGATCATGTGACTGATCATGCACTGATCACGTTGGCTATCATACACTGATCACGTGCCTCTCAGGCAATAAACACGTGGCTGAGTCATGCACTGATCACGTGTGAGTCAGCATGCTGATAATCATGGAACTCAGGTGTGGCTGATCATGCTGCTCAGCTGGCAATAATCATGCAGCTGATCAGGTGACTGATCATGCACTGACAGCTGGGCTGATCAAGCAGATGACGTGGCTGATCGTGCAGCTCAGCTGGGCTGATCAAGCACTGATGAGCAGACGGTAATCGCGCACTGAGGCGTGATGATCATGCGTGAGCGTGGCATGCACTGATCACGTGGCTGATCATGCACTGATCACGTGATTGATCATGCACTGATCACGTGATCATGATCATGCTGATCACGTGGCTGATCATACACTGTGATCGCGTGTCTGATCATGCACTGATCACGTGGCTGATCACACTGATCACGTGACTGATCATGCACTGATCACGTGCTGATCATGCACTGATCACGTGGCTGATCATGCACTGATCACGTGACTGATCATGCACTGATCGCGTGGCTATCATGCACTGCTCACGTGGCTGATCATGCACTGATCACGCGTGGCTATCATGCACTGGTCACGTGACTGATCATGCACTGATCACGTGGCTGATCATGCACTGTTCACGTGACTGATCATGCATGGCTGATCTGCGTGACTGATCATGCACTGATCGCGTGGCTATCATGCACTGATCACGTGGCTGATCATGCACTGATCACGTGGCTGATCATGTACTGATCACGTGACTGATCATGCACTGATCACGTGGCTGATCATGCACTGATCACGTGGCTGATCATGCACTGATCACGTGACTGATCATGCACTGATCACGTGACTGATCTTGCACTGGTCACGTGGATATCATGCACTGATCACGTGGCTGATCATGCACTGATCACGTGCCTGATCATGCACTGATCACGTGACTGATCATGCACTGATCGCGTGGCTGATCATGCACTGATCGCGTGGCTGATCATGCACTGATCACGTGGCTGATCATGCACTGATCACGTGACTAATCATGCACTGATCACGTGGCTATCATGCACTGATCACGTGGACTGATCATGCACTGATCACGTGACTGATCATACACTGATCACGTGGCTGATCATGCACTGATCACACGGCTGATCATGCACTGATCACGTGGCTGATCATGCACTGATCACGTGGCTGATCATGCACTGATCACGTGGCTGATCATGCACTGATCACGTGGCTGATCATGCACTGATCACGTGGCTGATCATGCACTGATCACGTGGCTGATCATGCACTGATCACGTGGCTGATCATGCACTGATCACGTGGCTGATCATCATGTGCTGATCCTGTGCGTGACTGATCATGCACTGATCACGTGGCTGATCATGCACTGATCACGTGGCTGATCATGCACTGATCCCTGGCTTATCATGCATTGATCATGTGACTGATCCTGTGCTGATCATGTTTGGTGTCACACACTGATCATGTGCCTCTGGAGGCAATGAACATAGATCTGAGTAGGCGCGAATCAGTCAGCAGGCTATAATCACGGAACTCAGCTCTGAGAAATCATGCTGCTCAGCTGGCAATAATCAAGTAGCTGAGCAGGCAGGAATTACGCAGCACAGGTGGCAATTGTCAAGGAGATGACAGGCAGGAATCGTGCAGCTCAGCTGGCAATTGTCAAGCAGATGAGCAGACAGTAATCACGCAGCTCAGCAGGCCCTGATCACGTGACTGAGCATGCACTGTTCACGTGGCTGATCACACACCTATCACGTGACTGATCATGCACTGATCACGTGGCTCATCATGCACTGATCACGTGATTGCATGCACTGATCACGTGAATTGTCATGCACTGATCACGTGGCTATCATGCACTGATGACGTGGCTGATCATGCACTGATCGCGTGAATGATCATGCACTGATCACGTAGCTATCTTGCACTGATCACGTGGCTGGTCATACACTCATCACGGGACTGATCGTGCACTGATCACAGCACTATCATGCATTGATTACATGACTCCACATGCACTGATCACGTGGATGATCTGATCACACTGATCACGTGACTGATCATGCACTGATCACGTGACTGATCATGCACTGATCACGTGACTGATCATGCACTTATCACGTGGCTATCATGCACTGATCACGTGGCTGATCATGCAATGATCGCGTGCTGGTCATGTACCGTCACGTGACTGATCATACACTGAAGGTGACTGATCATGCGCTGATCACGTGGCTATCACGCACTGTTCACGTGGCTGATCATACACTGATTACCTGCCTGGTCATGCACAGATCACGTGACTAATCATGAACTGATCACGTGGCTATCATGTATTGATCACCTGGCTGATCATGCACTGATCACGTGGCTATCATGCACTGATCACGTGGCTGATCATGCACTGATACCGTGACTGAGCATGGACTGATCACATGACTATCATGTAGTGATCACGTGACTTAATGGTGCTGATCATGTGACTGATCATGCGCTGATCATGTTTGCTATCATACACTGATCATGTGCCTCTGGAGGCAATAACAAAGAGCTGAGTAGGCACGAATCAAAGAGTCAGCAGGCAATAATCATGGAACTCAGCTGTGAGGAATCATGCTGCTCAGCTGGCAATAATCAAGCAGCTGAGCAGGCAAGAATTACGCAGCACAGCTGGCAATTGTCAAGCAGATGACAGGCAGGAATCGTGCAGCTCAGCTGGCAATTGTCAAGCAGATGAGCAGACAGTAATCACGCAGCTCAGCAGGCCCTGATCACGTGACTGAGCATGCACTGTTCACGTGGCTGATCATACACTGATCACGTGATTGATCATGCACTGATCACTTGGATATCATGCACTGATCACGTGGCTGATCATACACTGCTCACGTAATTGATCATGCACTGATCACGTGGCTGATCATGCACTGATCACGTGGCTGAACATGCACTGTTTCACGTGGCTGAACACACACCTGTCACGTGACTGATCATGCAGTGATCACGTGGCACTCATGCACTGATCACGTGGCTGATCATACTCTGCTCACGTAACTGATCATGCACACATCACGTGGCTATCATGCACTGCTCACGTGGCTCGTCATGCAATGATCACGTAGCTACCATATACTGGTCACATGACTGATCATGCACAGATCACGTAAATCATTATGCACTGTTCACGTGACTGATCATGTACTGATCACGTGACTGATCATGCACTGGTCACGTGGCTATCATGCTCTGCTCACTTGGATGATCATGCAATGATCACGTAGCAACCATGTACTGCTCACGTGACTGATCATGCACTGATCACGTGCCTGCTCATGCACAGATCACGTGGCTCATCATGCACTGATATCATGCACTGCACTGATCACGTGGCTGATCACACTGATCACGTGGTGATCATGCATCATGCACTGATCATGCACTGATATCGTGCATCTGACTGATCACGTGGCTGATCATGCACTGATCACGTGGCTGATCATGCACTGATCACGTGCTGATCATGTACCATGACTGATCACGTGACTGATCATGCACTGATCAGGTGACTGATCATGCACTGATCACGTGGCTATCATGCACTGTTCACGTGGCTGATCATACACTGATCACCTGCCTGGTCATGCACAGATCACGTGACTAATCATGAACTCATCACGTAGCTATCATGTATTGATCACCTGGCTGATCATGCACTGATCACGTGACTGATCATGCACTGATCACGTGGCTATCATGCACTGATCACGTGGCTATCATGCACTGATCACGTGACTGATCATGCACTGATCACGTGACTGATCATGCACTAATCACGTGGCTGATCATGCACTGATCACGTGGCTGATCATGCAATGATCACGTGCAGCTACCATGTACCGGTCACGTGACTGATCATACACCCATCAGGTGACTGATCAGGCGCTGATCACGTGGCTATCATGCACTGATCACGTGGCTGATCATACACTGATAACCTGCCTATTCATGCACTGATCACGTGACTAATCATGAACTGATCACGTAGCTATCATGTATTGATCACCTGGCTGATCATGCACTGATCACGTGGCTGATCATGCACTGATCACGTGGCTATCATGCAATGATCACGTGGCTATCATGCACTGATCACGCGTGGCTGATCATGCACTGATCATGCGTGACTGAGCATGGACTGATCACATGACTATCATGTAGTGATCACGTGACTTAATGGCGCTGATCATGTGACTGATCATGCGCTGATCATGTTTGCTATCATACACTGATCATGTGCCTCTGGAGGCAACAAACAAAGAGCTGAGTAGGCACGAATCAAACAGTCAGCAGGCAATAATCATGGAACTCAGCTGTGAGGAATCATGCTGCTCAGCTGGCAATAATCAAGCAGCTGAGCAGGCAGGAATTACGCAGCACAGCTGGCAATTGTCAAGCAGATGACAGGCAGGAATCGTGCAGCTCAGCTGGCAATTGTCAAGCAGATGAGCAGACAGTAATCACGCAGCTCAGCAGGCCCTGATCACGTGACTGAGCATGCACTGTTCACGTGGCTGATCATACACTGATCACGTGATTGATCATGCACTGATCACTTGGATATCATGCAATGATCACGTGGCTGATCATACACTGTTCACGTGTCTGATCATGCACTGATCACGTGGCTATCATGCACTGATCACGTGGCTGAACATGCACTGTTCACGTGGCTGATCACACACCTGTCACGTGACTGATCATGCAGTGATCACGTGGCACTCATGCACTGATCACGTGGCTGATCATACTCTGCTCACGTAACTGATCATGCACACATCACGTGGCTATCATGCACTGCTCACGTGGCTCGTCATGCAATGATCACGTGCTACCATATACTGGTCACGTGACTGATCATGCACAGATCACGTAAATGATCATGCACTGTTCACGTGACTGATCATGCACTGATCACGTGACTGATCATGCACTGATCACGTGGCTATCATGCTCTGCTCACGTGGCTGATCATGCAATGTTCACGTAGCAACCATGTACTTCTCATGTGACTGATCATGCACTGATCACGTAATTGATCCTGCACTGATCACGTGGCTCATCATGCAGTGATCACGTGGCTGATCATCACGCACTGATCACGCACTGATCACGTGGCTCATGCACTATTCACGTGGGATATCATGCACTGATCACGCTGAATATCATGCACTGATCATATCATGCACTGATCACGTGGCTGATCACACACTGATCACGTGACTGATCATGCACTGATCACGTGACTAATCATGCACTTATCACGTGGCTATCCTGCACTGATCACGTGGGCTGATCATGCACTGATCACGTGGCTGATAACATGATCACGTGATCACGTGTCTGATCATGCACTGATCACGTGGCTGATCATGCAATGATCGTGGCTATCATGTACCGATCACGTGACCGATCATGCACACTCATCAGGTGACTGATCATGCACTGATCACGTGACTGATCATCCTGCACTGTCATGCGTGGCTGATCATACACTGATCACCTGCCTGGTCATGCACTGATCACGTGACTAATCATGAACTCATCACGTAATCAGCTATCATGTACTGATCACCTGGCTGATCATGCACTGATCACGTGACTGGCCATGCACTGATCACGTGGCTATCATGCACTGATCACGTGGCTGATCATGCACTGATCACGTGACTGATCATGCATTGATCACGTGACTGATCATGCACTAATCACGTGGCTATCATGCACTGATCACGTGGCTGATCATGCAATGATCACGTAGCTACCATGTACCGGTCACGTGACTGATCATACACCCATCAGGTGACTGATCAGGCGCTGATCACGCGTGGCTATCATGCACTGTTCACGTGGCTGATCATACACTGATAACCTGCCTATTCATGCACAGATCACGTGACTAATCATGAACTGATCACGTAGCTATCATGTATTGATCACCTGGCTGATCATGCACTGATCACGTGGCTATCATGCACTGATCACGTGGCTGATCATGCACTGATCACGTGACTGAGCATGGACTGATTACATGACTATCATGTAGTGATCACGTGACTTAATGGCGCTGATCATGTGACTGATCATGCGCTGATCATGTTTGCTATCATACACTGATCATGTGCCTCTGGAGGCAATAACAAAGAGCTGAGTAGGCACGAATCAAAAGAGTCAGCAGGCAATAATCATGGAACTCAGCTGTGAGGAATCATGCTGCTCAGCTGGCAATAATCAAGCAGCTGAGCAGGCAGAATTACGCAGCACAGCTGGCAATTGTCAAGCAGATGACAGGCAGGAATCGTGCAGCTCAGCTGGCAATTGTCAAGCAGATGAGCAGACAGTAATCACGCAGCTCAGCAGGCCCTGATCACGTGACTGAGCATGCACTGTTCACGTGGCTGATCATACACTGATCACGTGATTGATCATGCACTGATCACGTGGATATCATGCACTGATCACGTGGCTGATCATACACTGATCACGTAACTGATCATGCACTGATCACGTGGCTATCATGCACTGATCACGTGGCTGAACATGCACTGTTCACGTGGCTGAACACACACCTGTCACGTGACTGATCATGCAGTGATCACGTGGCACTCATGCACTGATCACGTGGCTGATCATACTCTGCTCACGTAACTGATCATGCACACATCACGTGGCTATCATGCACTGCTCACGTGGCTCATCATGCAATGATCACCTAGCTACCATATACTGGTCACGTGACTGATCATGCACAGATCATGTATATGATCATGCACTGTTCACGTGACTGATCATGCACTGATCACGTGACTGATCATGCACTGATCACGTGGCTATCATGCTCTGCTCACGTGGCTGATCATGCACTGATCGTGGCGTCAGCAACCATGTACTACTCATGTGACTGATCATGCACTGATCACGTAATTGATCTTGCACTGATCACGTGGCTCATCATGCACTGATCACGTGGCTGATCACAGATGATCACGTGACTGATCATGCACTGATCACGTGGCTCTCATGCACTGCACTGCTGATCATGCACTGATCATCACGGCTGATCATGCACTGATCACGTGGACTGATCATGCATGATCACGTGACTCATCATGCACTGATCACGTGAACTATCATGCACTGATCACGTGGCTGATCATGCACTGATCACGTGACTGATCATGCACTGGCTGATCATGCAATGATCATCACGTGGCTGATCTACCATGACTGATCATGCACTGATCACGTGACTGATCATACACTCATCATCAGGTGACTGATCATGCACTGATCACGTGGCTATCATGCACTGATCACGTGGCTGATCATGCACTGATCACCTGCCTGGTCATGCACTGATCACGTGACTAATCATGAACTGATCACGTAGCTGATCATGCACTGATCACGTGGCTGATCATGCACTGATCACGTGACTGATCATGCACTGATCACGTGGCTGATCATGCACTGATCACGTGGCTGGCTCATCATGCACTGATCGCGTGACTGATCATGCACTGATCACGTGACTGATCATGCACTGATCACGTGGCTGATCATGCACTGATCACGTGGCTGATCATGCACTGATCATGACTGAGCGCACTGATCACGTGGCTATCATGCACTGATCACGTGACTGATCATGCACCCATCAGGTGACGTGATCATGCACTGATCACTGATCGTGGCTGATCATGCACTGTTCACGTGGCTGATCATACACTGATAACCTGCCTGGTCATGCACAGATCACGTGACTAATCATGCGAACTGATCACGTAGCTATCATGCACTGATCACCTGGCTGATCATGCACTGATCACGTGGCTGTCATGCACTGATCACGTGGCTATCATGCACTGATCACGTGGCTGATCATGCACTGATACCGTGACTGAGCATGGACTGATCACATGACTATCATGTAGTGATCACGTGACTGATAATGGCGCTGATCATGTGACTGATCATGCGCTGATCATGTTTGCTATCATACACTGATCATGTGCCTGTGGAGGCAATAACAAAGAGCTGATCATAGGCACGAATCAAACAGTCAGCAGGCAATAATCATGGAACTCAGCTGTGAGGAATCATGCTGCTCAGCTGGCAATAACTGAGCCACAAATCTGATTATGTACAGATCACGTGACTAATCATGAAGTGATCACGTGGCTATCCTGCACTGATCACGTGGATGATCATGCACTGATCACGTGGCTGATGCACATCACGTGCGTATCACGTGTGACTGACTGATCATGCACTGATCACGTGGCCTATCATGCACTGATCACGTGGCTGATCATGCACTGATCACGTGGCTGATCATGTACTGATCACGTGACTGATCATGCACTAATCACTTAATGGATCATGCACTGATCACGTGGCTGATCATGCACTGATCACGTGACTGATCATGCGCTGATCACGTGGCTGATCATGCACTGATCACGTGGCCATCATGCACTGCTCACGTGGCTGATCATGCACTGATCACGTGAATCATGATCATGCACTGATCACCTGGCTTATCATGCATTGATCATGTGACTGATCATGTGCTGATCATGTTTGGTGTCACACACTGTTCATGGCCTCTGGAGGCAATGAACAAAAAAAGAGCTGAATAGGCAAAATCAGTCAGCAGGCTATAATCATGGAACTCAGCTCTGAGAAATCATGCTGCTCAGCTGGCAATAATCAAGTAGATGAGCAAGCAGGAATTATCACAGCACAGGTGGCAATTGTCAAGGAGATGACAGGCAGGAATCGTGCAGCTCAGCTGGCAATTGTCAAGCAGATGAGCAGACAGTAATCACGCAGCTCAGCAGGCCTGATCACGTGACTGAGCATGCACTGATCACGTGACTGATCATGCACTGATCACGTGACTGATCATGCACTGATCACGTGACTGATCATGCACTGATCACGTGACTGATCATGCACTGATCACGTGACTGACCATGCACTGATCACGTGACTGATCATGCACTGATCACGTGACTGATCATGCACTGATCACGTGGCTGATCATGCACTGATCACGTGACTGATCATGCACTGATCACGTGACTGATCATGCACTGATCACGTGACTGATCATGCACTGATCACGTGACTATCATTCACTGATCACGTGGCTATCATATACTGATCACGTGACTGATCATGCACTGATCACGTGGCTGATCATGCACTGGTCACGTGACTGATCATGCACTGATCACGTGACTGATCATGCCTGATCACGTGGTTGATCATGCACTGATCACGTGGCTGATCATACACTGATCACGTGACTGATCATGCACTGATCACGTGACTGATGATGCACTGATCACGTGGCTATCCTGCACTGATCACGTGGATGATCATGCACTGATCACGTAGCTGATCATGTACTGATCACGTGACTGATCATGCACTGATCACGTGGCTGCTCATGCACTGATCACGTGGCTGATCATGCACTGATCACGTGGCTGATGATGCACTGATCACGTGAGCCACCATAAACACTGATCACGTGACTGATCATGCACTGATCACGTGACTGATCATGCACTGATCACGTGGCTTATCATGCATTGATCATGTGACTAATCATGCACTGATCACGTGACTGATCATGCAATGATCACGTGACTGACCATGCACTGATCACCTAACTGACCATGCACTGATCATGTGACTGATCATCCACACTGATCAGTTGGCTGATCATGCACTGATCACTTGGATGGTCATACACTGATCACGTGCCTGGTCAGGCACAGATCACGTGACTAGTCATGAAGTGATCACGTGGCTATCATGCACTGATCACTTGGATGGTCATCCACTGGTCACCTGCCTGGTCATGCACAGATTACGTGACTGATCATGCACTGATCACGTGACTGATCATGCACTGATCACGTGGCTATCATGCACTGATCGCGTGGGATGGTCATGCACTGATCACATGCCTGGTCATGCACAGATCACGTGACTGATCAGGCACTGATCACGTGACTGATCATGCACTGATCACGTGGCTATCATGCACTGATCACGTGGCTGATCATGCAATGATCACGTAGCTGACCATGTACTGGTCACGTGACTGATCATTCACCCATCAGGTGACGGATCATGCACTGATCACGTGGCTATCATGCACTGTTCACGTGGCTGATCATACACTGATCACCTGCCTGGTCATGCACTGATCACGTGACTAATCATGAACTGATCACGTGGCTATCATGCACTGATCACCTGGCTGATCATGCACTGATCACGTGGCTATCATGCACTGATCACGTGGCTATCATGCACTGATCACGTGGCTGATCATGCACTGATACACGTGACTGATCATGGACTGATCATGTGACTATCATGTAGTGATCACGTGACTTAATGGCGCACTGATCACGTGACTGATCATGCACTGATCACGTGGCTATCATGCACTGATCACGTGCCTGATCATGCAATGATCACGTGGCTATCATGCACTGATCACGTGACTGATCATGCACTGATCACGTGATTGATCATACACTGATCACGTGGCTGATCATGCACTGATCACGTGACTGATCATGCACTCATCACGTGACTGATCATGCACTGATCACGTGGCTATCCTGCACTGATCACATGGCTGATCATGCACTGATCACATGCCTGGTCATGCACTGATTACATGACTGATCATGCACTGATCACGTGACTGATCATGCACTGATCACGTGGCTATCATGCACTGCTCACGTGGCTGATCATGCAACAATCACGCAGCTACCATGTACTGGTCACGTGACTGATCATGCACTGATCACGTGGCTATCATGCACTGATCACGTGGCTGATCATACACTGATCACGTGCCTGGTCATGCACAGATCACGTGACTAATCATGAACTGATCACGTAGCTATCATGCACTGATCACCTGGCTGATCATGCACTGATCACGTGGCTATCATGCAATGATCACGTGGCTATCATGCACTGATCACGTGGCTGACAATGCACTGATACCGTGACTGAGCATGGACTGATCACATGACTATCATGTAGTGATCACGTGACTTAATGGCGCTGATCATGTGACTGATCATGCGCTGATCATGTTTGCTATCATACACTGATCATGTGCCTCTGGAGGCAATAAACAAAGAGCTGAGTAGGCACGAATCAAACAGTCAGCAGGCAATAATCATGGAACTCAGGTGTGAGGAATCATGCTGCTCAGCTGGCAATAATCAAGCAGCTGAGCAGGCAGGAATTACACAGCACAGCTGGCAATTGTCAAGCAGACGACAGGCAGGAATTGTGCAGCTCAGCTGGCAATTGTCAAGCAGATGAGCAGACAGTAATCACGCAGCTCAGCAGGCCCTGATCACGTGACTGAGCATGCACTGTTCACGTGGCTGATCATACACTGATCACGTGATTGATCATGCACTGATCACGAACTGGATATCATGCACTGATCACGTGGCTGATCATGCACTGATCACGTGGCTGATCATGCACTGATCACGTGGCTGATCATGCACTGATCACGTGGCTGATCATGCACTGATCACGTGGCTGATCATGCACTGATCACGTGGCTGATCATGCACTGATCACGTGGCTGATCATGCACTGATCACGTGGCTGATCATGCACTGATCACGTGGCTGATCATGCACTGATCACGTGGCTGATCATGCACTGATCACGTGGCTGATCATGCACTGATCACGTGACTGATGATCGCACTGATCACGTGACTGATCATGCACTGATCACGTGACTGATCATGCACTGATCACGTGACTGATCATGCACTGATCACGTGGCTGATCATGCTGATCATCATGCACTGATCACGTGACTGATCATGCACTGATCACGCACTGATCATGCACTGATCACGTGGCTGATCATGCACTGATCACGTGACTGATCATGCACTGATCACGTGACTGATCATGCACTGATCACGTGGCTGATCATGCACTGATCACGTGGCTGATCATGCACTGATCACGTGACTGATCATGCACTGATCACGTGACTGATCATGCACTGATCACGTGGCTGATAATGCACTGATCACGTGGCTGATGATCACGTGTTGATCACGTGCTGGTCATGCACTGATCACGTGACTAATCATGCACTGATCACGTGGCTGCATGATCACACTGATCACACTGATATCATGCATGCTGATCACGTGGCTGATCATGCACTGATCACGTGACTAATCATGATCACTGATCACGTAGCTATCATGCACTGATCACTGATCACGTGGGGATCTGATCATGCACTGATCACGTGGCTGATCATGCACTGATCACGTGGCTGATCATGCACTGATCACGTGGCTGATCATGCACTGATCACGTGACTGATCATGGACTGATCACGTGGCTATCATGCAGTGATCACGTGATCAATGGCGCTGATCATGTGACTGATCATGCGCTGATCATGTTTGCTATCATACACTGATCATGTGCCTCTGATGCAAACAAAGAGCTATCATGCACTGTAGGCACGAATCAAACAGTCAGCAGGTGGCTAATCATGAACTGAGGTGTGGCTGATCATGCTGCTCAGCTGGCAATAATCAAGCAGCTGAGCAGTGGCTGAATCACAGCACTGCTGGCACTTGTCAAGCAGATGACTGGAACGTGCAGCTCATGCACTGGCAATTGTCAAGCAGATGAGCAGACAGTAATCACGTGGCTCATCAGGCACTGATCACGTGGCTGATCATGCACTGATCACGTGGCTGATCATACACTGATCACGTGATTGATCATGCACTGATCACGTGGATATCATGCACTGATCACGTCACTGATCATGCACACTGATCACGTGTGATCACTGACCATGCACTGATCACGTGGCTGATCATGCACTGATCACGTGGCTGATCACTGATCACTGACACATGACTGACGTGCTGATCATGCACTGATCACGTGGCTGATCATGCACTGATCACGTGGCTGATCATACACTGATCACGTAACTGATCATGCACTGATCACGTGGCTATCATGCACTGCTCACGTGGCTGATCATGCACTGATCACGTGGCTGATCATATACTGATCACGTGACTGATCATGCACTGATCATCGTAAATGATCATGCACTGATCACGTGACTGATCATGCACTGATCACGTGACTGATCATGCACTGATCACGTGGCTATCATGCACTGATCACGTGGCTGATCATGCATGATCACGTGGCTGATCATGTACTGGTCACGTGACTGATCATGCACTGATCACGTGACTGATCATGCACTGATCACGTGGCTGATCATGCACTGATCACGTGACTGATCATGCACTGATCACGTGACTGATCATGCACTGATCACGTGGCTATAATGCACTGATCACGTGGCTGATCATGCACTGTTCACGTGCCTGGTCATGCACAGATCACGTGACTAATCATGAACTGATCACGTGGCTGATCATGCACTGATCACGTGGCTGATCATACACTGATCACGTGCTGGTCACGCACTGATCACGTGACTAATCATGAACTGATCACGTGGCTATAATTCACTGATCACGTGGATATCATGCACTGATTACGTGCCTGTCATGCACAGATCACGTGACTAATCATGAACTGATCACGTAGCTATCATGCACTGATCACCTGGCTGATCAAGCACTGATTACGTGGCTATCATGCAATGATCACGTGGCTATCATGCACTGATCACGTGGCTGATCATGCACTGATACCGTGACTGAGCATGGACTGATCACATGACTATCATGTAGTGATCACGTGACTTAATGGCGCTGATCATGTGACTGATCATGCGCTGATCATGTTTGCTATCATACACTGATCATGTGCCTCTGGAGGCAATAAACAAAGAGCTGAGTAGGCACGAATCAAACAGTCAGCAGGCAATAATCATGGAACTCAGGTGTGAGGAATCATGCTGCTCAGCTGGCAATAATCAAGCAGCTGAGCAGGCAGGAATTACACAGCACAGCTGGCAATTGTCAAGCAGATGACAGGCAGGAATCGTGCAGCTCAGCTGGCAATTGTCAAGCAGATGAGCAGACAGTAATCACGCAGCTCAGCAGGCCCTGATCACGTGAGTGAGCATGCACTGTTCACGTGGCTGATCATACACTGATCACGTGATTGATCATGCACTGATCACTTGGATATCATGAACTGATCACGTGGCTGATCATACACTGTTCACGTGTCTGACCATGCACTGATCACGTGGCTGATCACACACCTCTCACGTGACTGATCATGCACTGATCACGTGGCACTCATGCACTGATGACGTGGCTGATCATACTCTGCTCACGTAACTGATCATGCACACATCACGTGGCTATCATGCACTGCTCACGTGGCTGGTCATGCAATGATAACGTAGCTACCATATACTGGTCACGTGACTCATCATGCACAGATCACGTAAATGATCATGCACTGTTCACGTGACTGAGCATGTACTGATCACGTGACTGATCATGCACTGATCACGTGGCTATCACGCTCTGCTCACGTGGCTGATCATGCAATGTTCACGTGGCAACCATGTACTGGTCACGTGACTGATCATGCACTGATCACGTAATTGGTCCTGCACTGATCACGTGGCTCATCATGCACTGATCACGTGACTGTTCACTGATCACGTGACTGATCATGCACTGATCACGTGACTGATCATGCACTGATCACGTGGCTATAATGCACTGATCACGTGGCTGATCATACACTGTTCACGTGCCTGGTCATGCACAGATCACGTGACTAATCATGAACTGATCACGTGGCTATAATGCACTGATCACGTGGCTGATCATACACTGTGTCACGTGCTGCACTGATCATGCACATGATCACGTGACTAATCATGAACTGATCACGTGGCTATCATTCACTGATCACGTGGATATCATGCACTGATCACGTGCCTGTCATGCACAGATCACGTGACTAATCATGAACTGATCACGTAGCTATCATGATCACTGATCACCTGGCTGATCATGCACTGAGCACGTGATTATCATGGCTGATCATGCACTGATCACGTGGCTATCATGCACTGATCACGTGGCTGATCATGCACTGATCACGTGACTGAGCATGGACTGATCACATGACTATCATGTAGTGATCACACGTGATAATGGCGCTGATCATGTGACTGATCATGCGCTGATCATGTTTGCTATCATACACTGATCATGTGCCTCTGGAGGCAATAAACAAAGAGCTGAGTAGGCACGAATCAAACAGTCAGCAGGCAATAATCATGGAACTCAGGTGTGAGGAATCATGCTGCTCAGCTGGCAATAATCAAGCAGCTGCTGAGCAGGCAGGAATTACACAGCACAGCTGGCAATTGTCAAGCAGATGACAGGCAGGAATCGTGTGCAGCTCAGCTGGCAATTGTCAAGCAGATGAGCAGACAGTAATCACGCAGCTCAGCAGGCCCTGATCACGTGGTGAGCATGCACTGTTCACGTGGCTGATCATACACTGATCACGTGATTGATCATGCACTGATCACGTGGATATCATGAACTGATCTGATGTGCACTGATCGTGGCTGACACTGTTCACGTGTCTGACCATGCACTGATCACGTGGCTGATCACACACCTGATCACGTGACTGATCATGCTGACTGATCACGTGGCACTCATGCACTGATCACGTGGCTGATCATGCTCTGCTCACGTAACTGATCATGCACACTGATCACGTGGCTATCATGCACTGCTCACGTGGCTGGTCATGCAATGATAACGTAGCTACCATATACTGGTCACGTGACTCATCATGCACAGATCACGTAAATGATCATGCACTGTTCACGTGACTGAGCATGTACTGATCACGTGACTGATCATGCACTGATCACGTGGCTATCACGCACTGCTCACGTGGCTGATCATGCAATGTTCACGTGGCAACCATGTACTGGTCACGTGACTGATCATGCACTGATCACGTGCACTGATCCTGATCACTGATCACGTGGCTCATCATGCACTGATCACGTGACTGATCACGCACTGATCACTTGACTGATCATGCACTGATCACGTGGCTATAATGCACTGATCACGTGGCTGATCACACTGTTCACGTGCCTGGTCATGCACTGATCACGTGACTAATCATGAACTGATCACGTGGCTATAATGCACTGATCACGTGGCTGATCATACACTGTTCACGTGCTGGTCATGCACAGATCACGTGACTAATCATGAACTGATCACGTGGCTATAATTCACTGATCACGTGGATATCATGCACTGATTACGTGCCTGTCATGCACAGATCACGTGACTAATCATGAACTGATCACGTAGCTATCATGCACTGATCACCTGGCTGATCAAGCACTGATTACGTGGCTATCATGCAATGATCACGTGGCTATCATGCACTGATCACGTGGCTGATCATGCACTGATACCGTGACTGAGCATGGACTGATCACATGACTATCATGTAGTGATCACGTGACTTAATGGCGCTGATCATGTGACTGATCATGCGCTGATCATGTTTGCTATCATACACTGATCATGTGCCTCTGGAGGCAATAAACAAAGAGCTGAGTAGGCACGAATCAAACAGTCAGCAGGCAATAATCATGGAACTCAGGTGTGAGGAATCATGCTGCTCAGCTGGCAATAATCAAGCAGCTGAGCAGGCAGGAATTACACAGCACAGCTGGCAATTGTCAAGCAGATGACAGGCAGGAATCGTGCAGCTCAGCTGGCAATTGTCAAGCAGATGAGCAGACAGTAATCACGCAGCTCAGCAGGCCCTGATCACGTGAGTGAGCATGCACTGTTCACGTGGCTGATCATACACTGATCACGTGATTGATCATGCACTGATCACTTGGATATCATGAACTGATCACGTGGCTGATCATACACTGTTCACGTGTCTGACCATGCACTGATCACGTGGCTGATCACACACCTGATCACGTGACTGATCATGCACTGATCACGTGGCACTCATGCACTGATCACGTGGCTGATCACTGATCACTCTGCTCACGTAACTGATCATGCACACATCACGTGGCTATCATGCACTGCTCACGTGGCTGGTCATGCAATGATAACGTAGCTACCATATACTGGTCACGTGACTCATCATGCACAGATCACGTAAATGATCATGCACTGTTCACGTGACTGAGCATGTACTGATCACGTGACTGATCATGCACTGATGATCACGTGGCTATCACGCTCTGCTCACGTGGCTGATCATGCAATGTTCACGTGGCAACCATGTACTGGTCACGTGACTGATCATGCACTGATCACGTAATTGGTCCTGCACTGATCACGTGGCTCGTGGCTCATCATGCACTGATCACGTGACTGTTCACGCACTGACTGATCACTTGACTGATCATGCACTGATCACGTGGCTATAATGCACTGATCACGTGGCTGATCACATCACTGTTCACGTGCCTGGTCATGCACAGATCACGTGACTAATCATGAACTGATCACGTGGCTATAATGCACTGATCACGTGGCTGATCATACACTGTTCACGTGCTGGTCATGCACAGATCACGTGACTAATCATGAACTGATCACGTGGCTATAATTCACTGATCACGTGGATATCATGCACTGATTACGTGCCTGTCATGCACAGATCACGTGACTAATCATGAACTGATCACGTGACTGATCATCACTGATGCACTGATCACTGATCCTGGCTGATCAAGCACTGATTACGTGGCTATCATGCAATGATCACGTGGCTATCATGCACTGATCACGTGGCTGATCATGCACTGATACCGTGACTGAGCATGGACTGATCACATGACTATCATGTAGTGATCACGTGACTTAATGGCGCTGATCATGTGACTGATCATGCGCTGATCATGTTTGCTATCATACACTGATCATGTGCCTCTGGAGGCAATAAACAAAGAGCTGAGTAGGCACGAATCAAACAGTCAGCAGGCAATAATCATGGAACTCAGGTGTGAGGAATCATGCTGCTCAGCTGGCAATAATCAAGCAGCTGAGCAGGCAGGAATTACACAGCACAGCTGGCAATTGTCAAGCAGATGACAGGCAGGAATCGTGCAGCTCAGCTGGCAATTGTCAAGCAGATGAGCAGACAGTAATCACGCAGCTCAGCAGGCCCTGATCACGTGAGTGAGCATGCACTGTTCACGTGGCTGATCATACACTGATCACGTGATTGATCATGCACTGATCACTTGGATATCATGAACTGATCACGTGGCTGATCATACACTGTTCACGTGTCTGACCATGCACTGATCACTGATCACGTGGCTGATCACACACCACTCACGTGACTGATCATGCACTGATCACGTGTGGCACTCATGCACTGATCACGTGGCTGATCATACTCTGCTCACGTAACTGATCATGCACACATCACGTGGCTATCATGCACTGCTCACGTGGCTGGTCATGCAATGATAACGTAGCTACCACTGATCACGTGACTGATCATACTGGTCACGTGACTCATCATGCACAGATCACGTAAATGATCATGCACTGTTCACGTGACTGAGCATGTACTGATCACGTGACTGATCATGCACTGATCACGTGGCTATCACGCTCTGCTCACGTGGCTGATCATGCAATGATCACGTGGCAACCATGTACTGGTCACGTGACTGATCATGCACTGATCACGTGGCTGGTCCTGCACTGATCACGTGGCTCATCATGCACTGATCACGTGACTGTTCACTGATCACTGATCACTTGACTGATCATGCACTGATCACGTGGCTGATAATGCACTGATCACGTGGCTGATCATACACTGTTCACGTGCCTGGTCATGCACAGATCACGTGACTAATCATGAACTGATCACGTGGCTATCATGCACTGATCACGTGGCTGATCATACACTGTTCCCGTGCTGGTCATGCACAGATCACGTGACTAATCATGAACTGATCACGTGGCTATAATTCACTGATCACGTGGATATCATGCACTGATTACGTGCCTGTCATGCACAGATCACGTGACTAATCATGAACTGATCACGGCTGATCATGCACTGATCATGCACTGATCACCTGGCTGATCATCGCACTGATCACTGATGATCACGTGGCTATCATGCAATGATCACGTGGCTATCATGCACTGATCACGTGGCTGATCATGCACTGATACCGTGACTGAGCATGGACTGATCACATGACTATCATGTAGTGATCACGTGACTTAATGGCGCTGATCATGTGACTGATCATGCGCTGATCATGTTTGCTATCATACACTGATCATGTGCCTCTGGAGGCAATAAACAAACAAAGAGCTGAGTAGGCACGAATCAAACAGTCAGCAGGCAATAATCATGGAACTCAGGTGTGAGGAATCATGCTGCTCAGCTGGCAATAATCAAGCAGCTGAGCAGGCAGGAATTACACAGCACAGCTGGCAATTGTCAAGCAGATGACAGGCAGGAATCGTGCAGCTCAGCTGGCAATTGTCAAGCAGATGAGCAGACAGTAATCACGCAGCTCAGCAGGCCCTGATCACGTGGTGAGCATGCACTGTTCACGTGGCTGATCATACACTGATCACGTGATTGATCATTGATCATGATCACTGATCACGTTGCTGATCATCACTGATCACGTGACTGATCATGCACTGATCACGTGGCTGATCATACACTGATCACGTGGCTGATCATGCACTGATCACGTGGCTGATCATGCACTGATCACGTGACTGATGATCACACACTGATCACGTGACTGATCATGCACTGATCACGTGGCTGATCATGCACTGATCACGCGTGGCTGATCATGACTCTGCTCACGTAACTGATCATGCACACATCACGTGGCTATCATGCACTGCTCACGTGGCTGGTCATGCAATGATAACGTAGCTACCATATACTGGTCACGTGACTCATCATGCACAGATCACGTAAATGATCATGCACTGTTCACGTGACTGAGCATGTACTGATCACGTGACTGATCATGCACTGATCACGTGGCTATCACGCTCTGCTCACGTGGCTGATCATGCAATGTTCACGTGGCAACCATGTACTGGTCACGTGACTGATCATGCACTGATCACGTAATTGGTCCTGCACTGATCACGTGGCTCATCACTGATCATCACTGATCACGTGACTGATCACGTGACTGATCACGTGGCTGATCGCACTGATCTGGCTGACTGATGCACTGATCACGCATGCTGACTGATCACGTCACGTGGCTCATCATGCACTGATCACGTGGCTGATCATACACTGTTCACGTGCCTGGTCATGCACAGATCACGTGACTAATCATGAACTGATCACGTGGCTATAATGCACTGATCACGTGGCTGATCATACACTGTTCACGTGCTGGTCATGCACAGATCACGTGACTAATCATGAACTGATCACGTGGCTATAATTCACTGATCACGCGGATATCATGCACTGATTACGTGCCTGTCATGCACAGATCACGTGACTGATCACTAATCATGAACTGATCACGGCTGGCTATCATGCACTGATCACCTGGCTGATCAAGCACTGATTACGTGGCTATCATGCAATGATCACGTGGCTATCATGCACTGATCACGTGGCTGATCATGCACTGATACCGTGACTGAGCATGGACTGATCACATGACTATCATGTAGTGATCACGTGACTTAATGGCGCTGATCATGTGACTGATCATGCGCTGATCATGTTTGCTATCATACACTGATCATGTGCCTCTGGAGGCAATAAACAAAGAGCTGAGTAGGCACGAATCAAACAGCCAGCAGGCAATAATCATGGAACTCAGGTGTGAGGAATCATGCTGCTCAGCTGGCAATAATCAAGCAGCTGAGCAGGCAGGAATTACACAGCACAGCTGGCAATTGTCAAGCAGATGACAGGCAGGAATCGTGCAGCTCAGCTGGCAATTGTCAACAGATGAGCAGACAGTAATCACGCAGCTCAGCAGGCCCTGATCACGTGAGTGAGCATGCACTGTTCACGTGGCTGATCATACACTGATCACGTGATTGATCATGCACTGATCACGTGGATATCATGAACTGATCACGTGGCTGATCACTGATCACGTGGCTGATCATGCACGTCACGTGGCTGACCATGCACTGATCACGTGGCTGATCACACACCTCTCACGTGACTGATCATGCACTGATCACGTGGCACTCATGCACTGATCACGTGGCTGATCATACTCTGCACTGATCACGTAACTGATCATGCACACATCACGTGGCTATCATGCACTGCTCACGTGGCTGGTCATGCAATGATAACGTAGCTACCATATACTGGTCACGTGACTCATCATGCACAGATCACGTAAATGATCATGCACTGTTCACGTGACTGATCATGTACTGATCACGTGACTGATCATGCACTGATCACGTGGCTATCACGCTCTGCTCACGTGGCTGATCATGCAATGTTCACGCGTGGCAACCATGTACTGGTCACGTGACTGATCATGCACTGATCACGCACTGATCACGCACTGATCCTGCACTGATCACGTGCACTGATCACGCACTGATCACGTGACTGATCACGTCACTGATCATGCACTGATCACGTGACTGATCATGCACTGATCACGTGGCTATCATGCACTGATCACGTGGCTGATCATCACACTGATCACGTGCCTGGTCATGCACTGATCACGTGACTAATCATGAACTGATCACGTGGCTATCATGCACTGATCACGTGGCTGATCATACACTGTTCACGTGCTGATCATGCACAGATCACGTGACTAATCGCGAACTGATCACGTGACTGATCTATACTGATCACACTGATCACGTGGATATCATGCACTGATTACGTGCCTGTCATGCACAGATCACGTGACTAATCATGAACTGATCACGTAGCTATCATGCACTGATCACCTGGCTGATCAAGCACTGATCACGTGGCTATCATGCAATGATCACGTGGCTATCATGCACTGATCACGTGGCTGATCATGCACTGATACCGTGACTGAGCATGGACTGATCACATGACTATCATGTAGTGATCACGTGACTTAATGGCGCTGATCATGTGACTGATCATGCGCTGATCATGTTTGCTATCATACACTGATCATGTGCCTCTGGAGGCAATAAACAAAGAGCTGAGTAGGCACGAATCAAACAGTCAGCAGGCAATAATCATGGAACTCAGGTGTGAGGAATCATGCTGCTCAGCTGGCAATAATCAAGCAGCTGAGCAGGCAGGAATTACACAGCACAGCTGGCAATTGTCAAGCAGATGACAGGCAGGAATCGTGCAGCTCAGCTGGCAATTGTCAAGCAGATGAGCAGACAGTAATCACGCAGCTCAGCAGGCCTGATCACGTGACTGAGCATGCACTGTTCACGTGGCTGATCATACACTGATCACGTGATTGATCATGCACTGATCACTTGGATATCATGAACTGATCACGTGGCTGATCATACACTGTTCACGTGTCTGACCATGCACTGATCACGTGGCTGATCACACACCTCTCACGTGACTGATCATGCACTGATCACGTGGCACTCATGCACTGATTACGTGGCTGATCATACTCTGCTCACGTAACTGATCATGCACACATCACGTGGCTATCATGCACTGCTCACGTGGCTGGTCATGCAATGATAACGTAGCTACCATATACTGGTCACGTGACTCATCATGCACAGATCACGTAAATGATCATGCACTGTTCACGTGACTGAGCATGTACTGTGACTGACGTGACTGATCATGCTGATCACTGCACTGATCACGTGGCACGCGCTGCTCACGTGGCTGATCATGCAATGTTCACGTGGCAACCATGTACTGGTCACGTGACTGATCATGCACTGATCACGTAATTGGTCCTGCACTGATCACGTGGCTCATCATGCACTGATCACGTGACTGTTCACGCACTGATCACTTGACTGATCATGCACTGATCACGTGGCTGCTATAATGCACTGATCACGTGGCTGATCACGTGATCACTGATCATACACTGTTCACGTGCCTGGTCATGCACAGATCACGTGACTAATCATGAACTGATCACGTGGCTATAATGCACTGATCACGTGGCTGATCATACACTGTTCACGTGCTGGTCATGCACAGATCACGTGACTAATCATGAACTGATCACGTGGCTATAATTCACTGATCACGTGGATATCATGCACTGATTACGTGCCTGTCATGCACAGATCACGTGACTAATCATGAACTGATCACGTACTGCTATCATGCACTGATCACCTGGCTGATGATCATGCACTGATTACGTGGCTATCATGCAATGATCACGTGGCTATCATGCACTGATCACGTGGCTGATCATGCACTGATACCGTGACTGAGCATGGACTGATCACATGACTATCATGTAGTGATCACGTGACTTAATGGCGCTGATCATGTGACTGATCATGCGCTGATCATGTTTGCTATCATACACTGATCATGTGCCTCTGGAGGCAATAAACAAAGAGCTGAGTAGGCACGAATCAAACAGTCAGCAGGCAATAATCATGGAACTCAGGTGTGAGGAATCATGCTGCTCAGCTGGCAATAATCAAGCAGCTGAGCAGGCAGGAATTACACAGCACAGCTGGCAATTGTCAAGCAGATGACAGGCAGGAATCGTGCAGCTCAGCTGGCAATTGTCAAGCAGATGAGCAGACAGTAATCACGCAGCTCAGCAGGCCCTGATCACGTGAGTGAGCTTGCACATTTCACGTGGCTGATCATACACTGATCACGTGATTGATCATGCACTGATCACTTGGATATCATGAACTGATCACGTGGCTGATCATACACTGTTCACGTGTCTGACCATGCACTGATCACGTGGCTGATCACACACCTCTCACGTGACTGATCATGCACTGATCACGTGGCACTCATGCACTGATTACGTGGCTGATCATACTCTGCTCACGTAACTGATCATGCACACATCACGTGGCTATCATGCACTGCTCACGTGGCTGGTCATGCAATGATAACGTAGCTACCATATACTGGTCACGTGACTCATCATGCACAGATCACGTAAATGATCATGCACTGTTCACGTGACTGAGCATGTACTGATCACGTGACTGATCATGCACTGATCACGTGGCTATCACGCCCTGCTCACGTGGCTGATCATGCAATGTTCACGTGGCAACCATGTACTGGTCACGTGACTGATCATGCACTGATCACGTAATTGGTCCTGCACTGATCACGTGGCTCATCATGCACTGATCACGTGACTGTTCATGCACTGATCACTTGACTGATCATGCACTGATCACGTGGCTATAATGCACTGATCACGTGGCTGATCATACACTGTTCACGTGCCTGGTCATGCACAGATCACGTGACTAATCATGAACTGATCACGTGGCTATAATGCACTGATCACGTGGCTGATCATACACTGTTCACGTGCTGGTCATGCACAGATCACGTGACTAATCATGAACTGATCACGTGGCTATAATTCACTGATCACGTGGATATCATGCACTGATTACGTGCCTGTCATGCACAGATCACGTGACTAATCATGAACTGATCACGTAGCTATCATGCACTGATCACCTGGCTGATCAAGCACTGATTACGTGGCTATCATGCAATGATCACGTGGCTATCATGCACTGATCACGTGGCTGATCATGCACTGATACCGCTGATCATGAGCATGGACTGATCACATGACTATCATGTAGTGATCACGTGACTTAATGGCGCTGATCATGTGACTGATCATGCGCTGATCATGTTTGCTATCATACACTGATCATGTGCCTCTGGAGGCAATAAACAAAGAGCTGAGTAGGCGCGAATCAAACAGTCAGCAGGCAATAATCATGGAACTCAGGTGTGAGGAATCATGCTGCTCAGCTGGCAATAATCAAGCAGCTGAGCAGGCAGGAATTACACAGCACAGCTGGCAATTGTCAAGCAGATGACAGGCAGGAATCGTGCAGCTCAGCTGGCAATTGTCAAGCAGATGAGCAGACAGTAATCACGCAGCTCAGCAGGCCCTGATCACGTGAGTGAGCATGCACTGTTCACGTGGCTGATCATACACTGATCACGTGATTGATCATGCACTGATCACTTGGATATCATGAACTGATCACGTGGCTGATCATACACTGTTCACGTGTCTGACCATGCACTGATCACGTGGCTGATCACACACCTCTCACGTGACTGATCATGCACTGATCACGTGGCACTCATGCACTGATTACGTGGCTGATCATACTCTGCTCACGTAACTGATCATGCACACATCACGTGGCTATCATGCACTGCTCACGTGGCTGGTCATGCAATGATAACGTAGCTACCATATACTGGTCACGTGACTCATCATGCACAGATCACGTAAATGATCATGCACTGTTCACGTGACTGAGCATGTACTGATCACGTGACTGATCATGCACTGATCACGTGGCTATCACGCTCTGCTCACGTGGCTGATCATGCAATGTTCACGTGGCAACCATGTACTGGTCACGTGACTGATCATGCACTGATCACGTAATTGGTCCTGCACTGATCACGTGGCTCATCATGCACTGATCACGTGACTGTTCACGCACTGATCACGTGACTGATCATGCACTGATCACGTGGCTATAATGCACTGATCACGTGGCTGATCATACACTGTTCACGTGGCTGGTCATGCACAGATCACGTGACTAATCATGAACTGATCACGTGGCTATAATGCACTGATCACGTGGCTGATCATGCACTGATCACGTGCTGGTCATGCACAGATCACGTGACTAATCATGAACTGATCACGTGGCTAATCATATGATCACGTGATCACGTGGCTGATCATGCACTGATCACGTGGCTGTCATGCACTGATCACGGACTAATCACTGAACTGATCACGTGGCTATCATGCACTGATCACGTGGCTGATCATGCACTGATCACGTGGCTGATCATGCACTGATCACTGGATCAGCTGGGACTGTCATGATGATGATCATGCACTGATCACGTGGCTGATCATGCACTGATCACGTGACTGACATGAGCCGTGACTGGACTGATGGCTGATGACTCATCACTATCAGGCAGTGATCACGTGACTGATCATGCACTGATCATGTGACTGATCATGCACTGATGCGTGTTTGCTATCATACACTGATCATGTGCCTCTCAGGCAATAAACAAGAGCTGATAGGCACGAATCAAACAGTCAGCATCATAATCATGGAACTCAGGTGTGCTGATCATGCTGCTCAGCTGGCAATAATCAAGCAGCTGAGCAGGCAGGAATTACACAGCACAGCTGGCAATTGTCAAGCAGATGACACGTGGCAGGAATCGTGCAGCTCAGCTGGCAATTGTCAAGCAGATGAGCAGACAGTAATCACACAGCTCAGCAGGCCCTGATCACGCGTGCAGCATGCACTGTTCACGTGGCTGATCATGCACTGATCACGTGATTGATCATGCACTGATCACTTGGATATCATGAACTGATCACGTGGCTGATCATACACTGTTCACGTGTCTGACGTGGCTGATCTGACCGCACTGATCACGTGGCTGATCACCTCACCGTCACGTGACTGATCATGCACTGATCACGTGGCACTCATGCACTGATCACGTGGCTGATCATACTCTGCTCACGTAACTGATCATGCACTGATCACGTGGCTATCATGCACTGCTCACGTGGCTGGTCATGCAATGATAACGTAGCTACCATATACTGGTCACGTGACTCATCATGCACAGATCACGTAAATGATCATGCACTGTTCACGTGACTGAGCATGTACTGATCACGTGACTGATCATGCACTGATCACGTGGCTATCACGCTCTGCTCACGTGGCTGATCATGCAATGTTCACGTGGCAACCATGTACTGGTCACGTGACTGATCATGCACTGATCACGTAATTGGTCCTGCACTGATCACGTGGCTCATCATGCACTGATCACGTGACTGTTCACGCACTGATCACTTGACTGATCATGCACTGATCACGTGGCTATAATGCACTGATCACGTGGCTGATCATACACTGTTCACGTGCCTGGTCATGCACAGATCACGTGACTAATCATGAACTGATCACGTGGCTATAATGCACTGATCACGTGGCTGATCATACACTGTTCCCGTGCTGGTCATGCACAGATCACGTGACTAATCATGAACTGATCACGTGGCTATAATTCACTGATCACGTGGATATCATGCACTGATTACGTGCCTGTCATGCACAGATCACGTGACTAATCATGAACTGATCACGTAGCTATCATGCACTGATCACCTGGCTGATCAAGCACTGATTACGTGGCTATCATGCAATGATCACGTGGCTATCATGCACTGATCACGTGGCTGATCATGCACTGATACCGTGACTGAGCATGGACTGATCACATGACTATCATGTAGTGATCACGTGACTTAATGGCGCTGATCATGTGACTGATCATGCGCTGATCATGTTTGCTATCATACA
>NW_027219904.1:0-46191 GCF_027580195.1 Bos mutus
GTACTGATCACATGACTGTGCATGCACTGATCCCATGGCTGATCTTTCACTGATCACGTGGCTGATCATGAACTGATCACGTGCCTGATCATGCACTTATCACGTGACTGATCCTGCAGTCATCACCTGCCTGATAATGAACTGAACTCATCTGCGATGACACCCCAGCAGCTGATCCACCTGGCACATGATCACGTGGCTGATCATCGCCACTGATCGCAACACCTGCCCATTCATCTGCCTGATAATCGCCAGCTGAGCCATGTGGCTGACAGTCCTGATCAGCGTGCCTGATCATACACTGATCGCGTGGCTGAACCTGCGGTGTTCATGTGGCTGACCATGCACAGCTTAACGAAGCTGTGCCTGCTCTAATCCGTGGCTGATCGCCAGCTGTTCCCTCGACACTCTGCACTGATCACGTGACTGATCATGCACTGGGCCATGGCTGATCTTGAACTCATCTCTTGAAAACTCTCAGCTCTGATCGCCCGTGGTTGATCCTGCCCGCTCATCTGGCTGATAATGCGCCAGATCAGCGTGGCGACACCTGTCGACTCATCTCTGATAATCATACACTAATCCCAGCATGCACTGATCATTCTGCATGTTCATCTGATTGATGATCATGCAGCTCATCCGTGTGGCTGATCATGCTACCTGTCGCTCAACTGATTGATGATCGCCAGCTGCCTCGCGACACCTGCCCGCTCATCTGCTTGATGATCGCCAGCTGAGCCTCGTGACACCTGCCCGCTGATCTGCTTGATAATCACCAGCTGAGCCCGCGACACCTGACCGCTCATCTGCTTGATAATTGCCAGCTGAGCCGCGGAGCACCTGCCCGCTCATCTGATTGATAATCGCCAGCTGAGCCATACACGACATCTGCCCTCTCATCTCCTTGATAATCGCCAGCTGAGCCTGCAACGACATCTGCCCGATCATCTGCTTGCGTCGCCAGCTGAACCACATAACACCCTGCCCGCTCATCTGATAATCGCCAGCTGAGCCACACGACACCTGCCCTCTCATCTGCTTGATAATCGCCAGCTGAGCTACACGACATCTGCCGGCTCATCTGCTTGATAATCGCCAGCTGAGCCACATAACACCTGCCCGCTCATCTGCTTGATAATCGCCAGCTGAGCCACACGACCCTGCCCTCTCATCTGCTTGATAATCGCCAGCTGAGCCACGTGACACCTGCCCGCTCATCTGCTTGATAATAATCAGATGAGCCGCGCGACGACGCGCCCGCTCATCTGCTTGATAATCGCCAGCTGAGCCGCGCGACACCTGCCTGCTCATCTGCTTGATAATCACCAGCTGAGCCACGGACACCTGCTTGCTCATCTGCTTGATAATCGCCAGCTTAGCAGCGTGACACCTGCCCACTCATCTGCCTGATAATTGCCAGCAGCCTCGCGACACCTGCCTGCTCATCTGTTTGATAATGCCAGCTGAGCCACGCGACACCTGCCCGCTCATCTGTGATAATCGCCAGCGGAGCCGCGCGACACCTGCCTGCTCATCTGCTTGATAATCACCAGCTGAGCAACGGACACCTGCCGTGCTCATCTGCTTGATAATCGCCAGCTGAATCCGGTGACACCTGCCCGATTATCTGCTTGATAATCACCAGCTTAGCCGCCGCGACACCTGCTTGCTCATCTGCTTGATAATCACCAGCTTAGCCCGCGCGACACCTGCTTGCTCATCTGCTTGATAATCGCCAGCTGAGCCGCGCGACACCTGCCCGCTCATCTGCTTGATAATCACCAGCTGAGCTACGGGACACCTGCTTGTTCATCTGCTTGATAATCGCCAGCAGAGCCGCGCGACACCTGCCCGCTCCTCTGTTTGATAATCGCCAGCTGAGCCACGCGACACCTGCCCGCTCATCTGCTTGATAATCGCCAGCTGAGCCACGCGACACCTGCCTGCTCATCTGCTTGATAATCACCAGCTGAGCAACGGACACCTGCGTGCTCATCTGCTTAATAATCGCCAGCAGAGCCGCGCGTCACCTGCCCGCTCATCTGCCTGATAATCGCCAGCTTACGCGCGACACCTGCTTGCTCATCTGCTTGATAATCACCAGCTTAGCCGCGCGACACGTGCTTGCTCATCTGTTGATAATCGCCAGCTGAGCCGCGCGACACCTGCCCGCTCATCTGCTTGATAATCACCAGCTGAGCTACGGACACCTGCCTGTTCTTCTACTTGATAATCGCCAGTAGAGCCGCGCGACACCTGCCCGCTCATCTGCTTGATAATCGACAGCTGACCCACGCGACACCTGCCCACTCATCTGCTTGATAATCGCCAGTTGAGCAGCGCCACACCTGCCCGCTAATCTGCTTGATAATCGCCAGCTGAGCCGCGACACCTGACCGCTCATCTGCTTGATAATCGCCAGCTGAGCCCCGACACCTGCCAGCTCATCTGCCTGATAATCGCCAGCTGAGGCCCCGACACCTACCCACTCATCTGCCTGATAATCGCCAGCTGAGCCGCGAGGCACATGCCCGCTCATCTGCTTGATAATCGCCAGTTGAGCAGCGCCGACACCTGCCCGCTCATCTGCTTGATAATCGCCAGCTGAGCCCCGCGACACCTGACCGCTCATCTGCTTGATAATCGCCAGCTAACCCGAACGACACCTGCCAGCTCATCTGCCTGATAATCGCCAGCTGAGCCCCACGGCACCTGCCCGTTCATCTGCTTGATAATCGCCAGCTGAGCCACACGACACCTGCCGCCATCTGCTTGATAATCGCCAGCTTAGCCCTACGACACCTGCCCACTCATCTGCCTGATAATCGCCAGCTGAGCCACCTCGCGACACCTGCCAGCTCATCTGCCTGATAATCGCCAGCTGAGCCCCGCGACACCTGCCCACTCATCTGCCTGATAATCGCCAGCTGAGCCACGACACCTGCCAGCTCATCTGCCTGATAATCGCCAGCTTAGCCCGCGACACCTGCCCGCTCATCTGCTTGATAATCGCCAGATGAGCCCGCGACACCTACCCGCTAATCTGCTTAATAATCGCCCAATGAGGCCCCGAACCTGCCCGCTCATCTGCTTGATAATCGCCAGCTGAGCTGCACGACACCTGCCCGCTCATCTGCTTGATAATCGCCAAGCAGAGCCGCGACACCTGCCCGCTCATCTGCTTGATAATCGCCAGCTGAGCTGCCGTGACACCTGCCCGTTCGTCATCTGCTTGATAATCGCCAGCTGGGCCCGCGATACCTGCCCACTCATCTGCTTGATAATCGCCAGCTGAGCCGCCTGACACCTGCCCGCTCATCTGCTTGATAATCGCCAGATGAGCCGCCCGACACCTGCCCGCCATCTGCTTGATAGTCGCCAGCTGAGCCACAAGACATCTGCCGGATCATCTGCTTGATAATCGCCAGCTGAGCCGCGTGACACCTGCCCGCTCGTCTGCTTGATAATCGCCAGCTGAGCCCGCGATACCTGCCCACTCATCTGCTTGATAATCACCAGCTGAGCGCGTGACACCTGCCCGCTCATCTGCTTGATAATCGCCAGCTGAGCCGCCCGACACCTGCCCGCTCATCTGCTTGATAGTCGCCAGGTGAGCCACAAGACATCTGCCCGATCATCTGCTTGATAATCGCCAGCTGAACCACATAACACCTGCCCGCTCATCTGCTTGATAATCGCCAGCTGAGCCACACGACACCTGCCTCTCATCTGCTTGATAATCGCCAGCTGAACCACATGACACCTGCCCGGTCATCTGCTTGATAATCGCCAGCTGAGCCACACGACATCTGCCCGCTCATCTGCTTGATAATCGCCAGCTGAGCCACATAACACCTGCCCGCTCATCTGCTTGATAATCGCCAGCTGAGCCACACGACCCTGCCCTCTCATCTGCTTGATAATCGCCAGCTGAGCCGCGCGACACCTGCCCGCTCATCTGCTTGATAATCGCCAGCTGAGCCGCGCGACACCTGCCCGCTCATCTGCTTGATAATCGCCAGATGAGCCCTCCGAAACCTGCCCGCTGTTCTGCTTGATAATAGCCAGTTGAGCCTCGCGACACCTGCCCGTTCATCTGCTTGATAATCGCCAGCTGAGCCTCGCGACACCTGCCCGCTCTCTGCTTGATAATCACCAGCTGAGCCCCCGCGACACCTGTCCGCTCATCTGCTTTATAATTGCCAGCTGAGCCGCTGAGCACCTGCCCGCTCATCTGCTTGATAATCGCCAGCTGAGCCACACGACATCTGCCCTCTCATCTCTTGATAATCGCCAGCTGAGCCACACGACATCTGCCCGATCATCTGCTTGATAATCGCCAGCTGAACCACATAACACCTGCTCGCTCATCTGCTTGATAACCGCCAGCTGAGCCACCCGACACCTGCCCTCTCATCTGTTTTTGATAATCGCCAGCTGAGCTACACAACATCTGCCTGCTCATCTGTTTGATAATCGCCAGCTGAGCCACATAACACCTGCCCGCTCATCTGCTTGATAATCGCCAGCTGAGCCACACGACCCTGCCCTCTCATCTGCTTGATAATCGCCAGCTGAGCCACGTGACACCTGCCTGCTCATCTGCTTGATAATCACCAGCTGAGCCACGGACACCTGCTTGCTCTTCTGCTTGATAATAATCAGATGAGCCACGCGACGCGTGCCCGCTCATCTGTTTGATAATCGCCAGCTGAGCCGCGAGACACCTGCCTTCTCATCTGCTTGATAATCACCAGCTGAGCCACGGACACCTGCCTGCTCATCTGCTTGATAATCGCCAGCAGAGCCGCGCGACACCTGCCCGCTCCTCTGGTTGATAATCGCCAGCTGAGCCACGCAACACCTGCCCACTCATCTGCTTGATAATCCCGAGCTGAGTCGCGTGGCACCTGCCCGCTCATCTGCTTGATAATCGCCAGCTGAGCCGCGGGGCACCTGCCCGCTCATCTGCTTGATAATCGCCAGATGAGCAGCGCCACACGTGCCCGCTCATCTGCTTGATAATCGCCAGCTGAGCTGCGCGACACCTGCCCGCTCATCTGCTTGATAATCGCCAGCTTAGCCACGCGACACCTGCCCGCTCATCTGCCTGATAATCGCCAGCTGAGCCCCACGACACCTGCCCACTCATCTGCCTGATAATCGCCAGCTGAGCCGCGCGGCACATGCCCGCTCATCTGCTTGATAATCGCCAGTTGAGCAGCGCCGCCACGTGCCCGCTCATCTGCTTTGATAATCGCCAGCTGAGCCTCGCGACACCTGACCGCTCATCTGCTTGATAATCGCCAGCTAACCCGAGCGACACCTGCCAGCTCATCTGCCTGATAATCGCCAGCTGAGCCTAACGACACCTGCCACTCATCTGCCTGATAATCGCCAGCTGAGCCACACGACACCTGCCCGCTCATCTGCTTGATAATCGCCAGCTGAGCCTCGCGACACCTGCCCGCTCATCTGCTTGATAATCACCAGCTGAGTCGTGGGCACCTACTTGCTCATCTGTTTGATAATCGCCAGATTAGCCCTTTAACACCTGCCCATCATCGACATAATCGCCAGCTTAGCCGGGTGACACCTGCCCGCTCATCTGCCTTATAATCGCCAGCTTAGCCGGGTGACGCACCGCTCATCTGCTTGATAATCGGCAGCTGAGCCGCGCGACCACCTGCCCTCTCATCTGTTTGATAATCGCCAGCTAAGCCCGCGCGTCACCTGCCCGCTCATCTGCCTGATAATCGCCACTTATCCTCGCGACACCTGCCCGCTCATCTGCCTTATAATAGCCAGCATAGCCGGGTGACACCTGTCCATTCATCTGCTGATAATCGCCAGCAGAGCCCCGCGACACCTGCCTGCTCATCTGCCTGATAATGATCAGCTGAGCCTCCCGACACCTGCCCGCTCATATGCTTTATAATCGGCATCTCAGCCGCGCAGCACCTGCCCGCTCATCTGCTTGATAATCGTCAGCTGAGCCTCGTGACACCTGCCCGCTCCAGCTGCTTGATAATCGCCAGCTGAGCCACGAGACACCTGTTTGCTCATCTGCTTGATAATGGCCAGCTGAGCCCTGCGACACCTGCCCGCTCATCTGCTTGATAATCACCAGCTGAGCCACACAACACCTGCCCGTTCATCTGCTTGATAATCACCAGGTGAGCCCCGCAACACCTGCCCGCTCATCTGCTTGATAATCCCGAGCTGAGTCGCGCGGCACCTGCCCGCTCATCTGCTTGATAATCGCCAAATGAGCCCCGGGAACCTGCCCGGCATCTGCTTGATAATCGCCAGGTGAGCTGCACGACACCTGCCCGCCATCGCCTTGATAATCGCCAGTTGAGCCCCGCAACACCTGCCCGCTCATCTGCGTGATAATCGCCAGCCGAGCCGCGTGCACCTGCCCGCTCGTCTGCTTGACAATCGCCAGCTCAGCCCGCGATACCTGCCCACTCATTGCTTGATAATCGCCAGCTGAGCCGCGTGACACCTGCCCACTCATCTGCTTGATAATCGCCAGCTGAGCCGCCAGACACCTGCCCGCTCATCTGCTTGATAGTCGCCAGCTGAGCCGCGTCACCTACCCGCTCACCTGCCCGGCCATCTGCTTGATAATCGCCAGCTTAGCCTCGCGACACCTACCCGCTCATCTGCCTTATAATCGCCAGCTTAGCGGGTGAAACCCTGTCCGCTCATCTGCCTGATAATCGCCAACTGAGCCCGCGCGACACCTGCCGGCTCATCTGCCTGATAATCACCAGCTGATTCTCGCGACACCTGCCCGCTCATCTGCTTGATAATCACCAGCTGAACCGCGCAACACCTGCCCGCTCATCTGCTTGATAATCGCCAGCTGAGCCGCGTGACACCTCCCTCTCATCTGCTTGATAATCGCCAGCTGAGCCCGCGACACCTGCCCTCATCTGTTTGATAATCGCCAGCTGAGCCTCGCGATAAACTGCCAGCTCATCTCGTTTGATAATCGCCAGTTGAGCCTCTCACGACACCTGCCCGCTCATCTGCTTGATAATCGCCAGCTGAGCCGCGCGCACCTGCCCGTTCATCTGCTTGATAATCGTCAGGTGAGCCGTTCGACACCTGCCCGCTCATTTGCTTGATAATAGCCAGGTGAGCGCGCGAAACCTCCCCGATCATCTGCTTGATAATCGCCAGCTGAGCCCGCCCAACATCTGCCGGCTCATCTGCCGATAATCGCCAGCTGAGTCGCGACACCTGCCCGCTCATCTGCTTGGTAATCACCAGCTGGAGCTGCGCGACACCCGCCAGCTCCTCTGCCTGATAATCGCCAGCCGAGCCTCGCGACCTGCCCGCTCATCTGTGATAATCGCCAGTTGAGCCACGCGACACCTGCCTGCTCATCTGCTTGATAGTCGCCAGCTGAATCGCGGGACACCTGCCCGGCTCATCTGCTTAATAATCGCCAGCAGAGCCGGCGCGCGTCACCTGCCACGCTCATCTGCCTGATAATCGCCAGCTTAATCCGCGCGACACCTGCTTGCTCATCTGTTTGATTATCACCAGTTTTAGCCGCGCGACAGGTGCTTGCTCATCTGCTTGATAATCGCCAGCTGAGCGTCGACACCTGCCGGGCTTATCTGCTTGATAATCACCAGCTGAGCTACGGGACACCTGTTTGTTCATCTGCTTATTAATCGCGTAGCAGGCAGCGCGACACCTGCCCGCTCCCTCTGCTTGATAATCGCCAGCTGAGCCACGCAACACCTGCCACTCATCTGCTTGATAATCCCGGGCTGAGTCGCGGGCACCTGCCCGCCATCTGCTTGATAGTCGCCAGCGGGCGCCACCTGCCCGCTCATCTGCCTTATAACGCCAGCTTAGCCTCATGCGGCACCTACCCGCTCATCTGCCTTATAATCGCCAGCTTAGCCGGGTGAGAAACCTGTCCGCTCATCTGCCTGATAATCGCCAACTGAGCCACGCGACACCTGTCGCTCATCTGCCTGTAATCACCAGCTGATTCTCGCGACACCTGCCCGTTCATCTGCTTGATAATCGCCAGGTGAGCCTTCGCGACAACTGCCAGCTCATCTGCTTGATAATCGCCGCTGAGCCTGCGACACCTGCCCGCTCATCTCCCGTGGATAACGTAGCTGAGCCGCTACACCTGCCCGCTCATTGCATGATAATCGCCAGCTGAGCCGCGACACCTGCCAGCTCCTCTGCTCGATAATCGCCAGCTGAGCCTCGCGACGCCTGCCCGCTCATCTGCTTGATAATCGCCAGCTGAGCCGCGCGCCACCTGCCCGTTCATCTGCTTGATAATCACTAGCTGAGCCAGACGCGACACCTGCCAGCTCTCTGCCTGATAATCGCCAGCTGAGCTCGCGACACATGTAATCTCATCTGCTTGATACCGCCAGCTGAGCCGCGGCGACACCTCGCCCGCTCATCTGCTTGATAATCGCCAGCTGAGCTACCCGACACCTGCCCGCTCAGCTGCTTGATATCGCCAGATCGATCGACACCTGCCTGTATCTGCTTGATATCGCTTAGCTGAGCCGCTTCCGACTGCCAGCTTATCTGGCGATAATCGCCAGATGAGCAGCGCCATCACGTGCCTGCTCATCTGTGATAATCATGTAGATGAGCGGCTCAGACACGTGCCACTCATCTGCTTGATAATCGCCAGCTGAGCCTCACAGCACCTTCCAGCTCATCTGTGATAATCACCAGCTGAGCCCCGCGGCACTCTGCCCGCTCATCTGCTTGTAATCGCCAGCTGGGCCCCGCGAACCTGGCCGCTCATCTGCTTGATGTCGCCAGATGAGCACTTGACCTGCCTGCTCATCTGCTTGATAATCGCCAGCTGAGCTCGCCACCCGCCCACTCATCTGCTTGATAATCGCCAGCTGAGCCTGCGACACCTGCCCGCTCATCTGCTTGATAATGCGCCAGAGCCCCTTGACACCCTGCCTGCTCATCTGCTTGATAATCGCCAGTGAGCCCCGTGACACCTGCCTGATCATCTGCTTGATAATAGCCAGCTGAGCCCCGTGACACCTGCCGATCATCTTGCGATTACAGCCAGCTGAGCCTGCGACATCTGCCCTCTCATCTGTTTGATAATCGCCAGCTGAGCCTGCAAGACATCTGCCCTCTCTCTGCTTGACACCGCCAGCTGAAGCCACAGACAATCTGCCCGCCATCTGCTTGATAATCGCCAGCGAACCACACGACACCTGCCCGGCTCATCTGCCTGATAATCGCCAGCTGAGCCACCGCGACCATCTGCCCGCTCCATCTGCTTGATAATCGCCAGCTGGGCCACATAACACCTGCCCGCTCATCTGCTTGATAATCGCCAGCTGAGCCATAACACCTGCCGCCTTCATCTGCTTGATAATCGCCAGCTGAGTCACGACACCTCTTCTCTCATCTGCTTGATAATCGCCAGCTGAGCCGTGTGGCACCTGCCCGTCATCAGCTGGCTGATAATCGCCAGCTGAGCCCCAGGACACCTGCCCGGCCATTCGTTTGATAATCGTAGCTGAGCCCCGCGACACTCCTGCCGGCTCACTGCTGATAATCGCCAGATGAGCCTCCGCGAACCTGCCCGCTTATTCTGCTTGATAACAGCCAGTTGAGCCCCAGACACCTGCCCGCTGTTCTGCTTGATAATCGCCAGTTGAGCCTCGCGACGCCTGCCTGCTCATCTGCTTGATAATCACCAGCCGAGTCGCTGGCACCTGCTTGCGCTCATCTGCTTGGTAATCACCAGGAGGACGCTGTAAGACCTGCCCGCTCATCTGACTTATAATCACCAGATGAGCGGCGTGACACCTGCCTCGCTCATCTGCCTTATAATCACCAGCTTGGCGGGGTGACACCTGTGCCGCCATCTGCTTGATAATCGCAGCTGAGCTGGGTGACACCTGCCTCTCATCTGCTTGATAATCGCCAGCTAAGCCGCGCGATACCTGCCCGCTCATTCACTTGATAATGCGCCAGCTGAGCTCGCGTCTGTTCGCTTATCTGCTTGATAATCGCCAGCTGAGCCTCGATTTAGACACCTGTTTGCTCATCATCTGTATAATCGCCAGTTGAGCTGCGAGACACCTGTTCCGCTCATCATCTTGATAATACGCCAGATGAGCAGCGCAACACCTGCCCACTCATCTGCTTGATAATGGCCAGCTGAGCAGGCATGACACCTGCCCGCTCATCTGCTTGATAATCACCAGCTGAGCCGCACAACACCTGCCGCTCATCTGCTTGATAATCACCAGGTGAGCCACGCAACACCTGCCCGTTCATCTGTTTGATAATCCTGAGCTGAGTCGCCCGCACCTGTCCGCTCCCATCTGGCGATAGTCCCAGGCTGCGCTGCTGAGGCACCTGCCCGCCATCTGCTTGGTAATCGCCAGCTGAGCAGCTACCTGCCCGCTCATCTGCTTGATAATCGCCAGTTGAGCAGCGCCACACGTGCCCGCTCATCTGCTTGATAATCGCCACCTGATCCACACGACGCCTGCCAGCTCATCTGCCTGATAATCGCCAGCTGGGCCTCGCGACACCGCCCGCTCATCTGCTTGATAACGCCAGATGGGCCCCGGCGTCACCCGCCCGCTCATCTGCTTGATAATCGCCAAATGAGGCCGCGAGACTCCGCCTGCTCATCTGCTTGATAATCGCCAGCTGAGCTGCCGAGACCTGCCTGCTCATCTGCTTGATAATCGCTTATAGTTGAGCCCTACGACACCTGCCTGCTCATCTCATGATAATCGCCAGTTGAGCCTCTGTGGCACCTGCCCGCTCGTCTGTTTGATAATCGCCAGCTCAGCGGCGTGATACTCTTTTCGTTCTTTTGCTGGATAACGCCAGCTGAGCCCGCGATACCTGCCCACTAATTTGCTTGATAATCGCCAGCTGGAGCCACCTCGACACCTGCCCGCTCATCTGCTTGATAATCGCCAGCTGAGCCACCGACACCTGCCGCTCTGTCTGGCGGTAAGTCGCCACGGCAGCTGAGCCACCGACGTCTGCCCGCTCATCTGTGATAATCGCCAGCTGAGCCACGCCAGCACCTGCCATCATCTGCTTGATATTAGCTAGCTGAGCCGCGCGACACCTGCCCGCTCATCTGCTTGATAATCGCCAGCTGAGCCCGCGACACCTGCCCGCTCATCTGCTTGATAATCGCCAGCTGAGCCGCGACACCTGCCCGCTCATCTGCTTGATAATCGCCAGCTGAGCCGCGCGACACCTGCCCGCTCATCTGCTTGATAATCGCCAGCTGAGCCCTCATCGCGACACCTGCCCGCTCATCTGCTTGATAATCGCCAGCTGAGCCGAGCGCGACACCTGCCTGCTCATCTGCTTGATAATCGCCAGCTGAGCCGCGCGACACCTGCCCGCTCATCTGCTTGATAATCGCCAGCTGAGCCACGCGACACCTGCCCGCTCATCTGCTTGATAATCGCCAGCTGAGCCGCGCGACACCTGCCCGCTCATCTGCTTGATAATCGCCAGCTGAGCCCGCGCGACACCTGCCCGCTCATCTGCTTGATAATCGCCAGCTGAGCCGCCGCGACACCTGCCCGCTCATCTGCTTGATAATCGCCAGCTGAGCCGCGCGACACCTGCCCGCTCATCTGCTTGATAATCGCCAGCTGAGCCCCGCGACACCTGCCCGCTCATCTGCTTGATAACCGCCAGCTGAGCCGCGGCGACACCTGCCTGCTCATCTGCTTGATAATCGCCAGCTGAGCCCGCGACACCTGCCCGCTCATCTGCTTGATAATCGCCAGCTGAGTCCCGCGACACCTGCCCGCTCATCTGCTTGATAATCGCCAGCTGAGCCCCGCGACACCTGCCGCTCATCTGCTTGATAATCGCCAGCTGAGCCCTGCGACACCTGCCGCTCATCTGCTTGATAATCGCCAGCTGAGCTGAGCTCATCGCGACACCTGCCCGCTCATCTGCTTGATAATCGCCAGCTGAGCCCCGCGCGACACCTGCCCGCTCATCTGCTTGATAATCGCCAGCTGAGCCCGCGACACCTGCCCGCTCATCTGCTTGATAATCGCCAGCTGAGCCCGCGACACCTGCCCGCTCATCTGCTTGATAATCGCCAGCTGAGCCCGCGACACCTGCCCGCTCATCTGCTTGATAATCGCCAGCTGAGCCCGCGACACCTGCCCGCTCATCTGCTTGATAATCGCCAGCTGAGCCCGCGACACCTGCCCGCTCATCTGCTTGATAATCGCCAGCTGAGCCACGCGACACCTGCCGCTCATCTGCTTGATAATCGCCAGCTGAGCCGCGCGACACCTGCCCGCTCATCTGATAATGATAGCTGAGCGCGACACCTGCCCGCTCATCTGCTTGATAATCGCCAGCTGAGCCCGCGACACCTGCCCGCTCATCTGCTTGATAATCGCCAGCTGAGCCCCGCGACACCTGCCCGCTCATCTGCTTGATAATCGCCAGCTGAGCCCCGCGACACCTGCCCGCTCATCTGCTTGATAATCGCCAGCTGAGCCCCGCGACACCTGCCGCTCATCTGCTTGATAATCGCCAGCTGAGCCTGACCGACACCTGCCCGCTCATCTGCTTGATAATCGCCAGCTGAGCCTCGCGACACCTGCCCGCTCATCTGCTTGATAATCGCCAGCTGAGCCGTCGCGACACCTGCCCGCTCATCTGCTTGATAATCGCCAGCTGAGCCTCGCGACACCTGCCCGCTCATCTGCCTGATAATCGCCAGCTGAGCCGGGTGACACCTGTCCACTCATCTCATCTGCTGATAATCGCCAGCTGAGCCGCGCGACACCTGCCTGCTCATCTGCTTGATAATCGCCAGCTGAGCCTCGCGACACCTGCCCGCTCATCTGCTTGATAATCGCCAGCTGAGCTGAGCACGAGACACCTGTTTGCTCATCTGCTTGATAATCGCCAGCTGAGAGCCCGCGACACCTGCCCGCTCATCTGCTTGATAATCGCCAGCTGAACCCCCGGCCCCTGCCCGCTCATCTGCTTGATAATCGCCAGCTGAGCCACACGACACCTGCCCGCTCATCTGCTTGATAATCGCCAGCTGAGCCCCGCGACACCTCCCCGCTCATCTGCTTGATAATCGCCAGATGAGCCGTGCGGCACCTGTCCGCTCATCTGCTTGATAATCGCCAGATGAGCAGCGCCACACGTGCCCGCTCATCTGCTTGATAATCGCCAGCTGAGCCGCGCGACACCTGCCCGCTCATCTGCTTGATAATCGCCAGCTGAGCCACACGACACCTGCCCGCTCATCTGCTTGATAATCGCCAGCTGAGCCCCGCGACACCTGCCCGCTCATCTGCTTGATAATCCCCAGCTGAGCCCCGCGCACACCTGCCCGCTCATCTGCTTGATAATCGCCATTTGAGCCAGCGCGACACCCTGCCGCTCATCTGCTTGATAATCGCCAGCTGAGCCCCGCGACACCTGCCCGCTCATCTGCTTGATAATCGCCAGCTGAGCCCGCGACACCTGCCCGCTCATCTGCTTGATAATCGCCAGCTGAGCCCGCGACACCTGCCCGCTCATCTGCTTGATAATCGCCAGCTGAGCCCCGCGACACCTGCCCGCTCATCTGCTTGATAATCGCCAGCTGAGCCCCGCGACACCTGCCCGCTCATCTGCTTGATAATCGCCAGCTGAGCCCGCGACACCTGCCAGCTCATCTGCTTGATAATCGCCAGCTGAGCCCCGTGACACCTGCCGGCTCATCTGCTTGATAATCGCCAGCTGAGCCTGGCGACACCTGCCCGCTCATCTGCTTGATAATCGCCAGCTGAGCAGCGCGACACCTGCCCGCTCATCTGCTTGATAATCGCCAGCTGAGCCCCGCGACACCTGCCCCGCTCATCTGCTTGATAATCGCCAGCTGAGCCGCGCGACACCTGCCCGCTCATCTGCTTGATAATCGCCAGCTGAGCCCCGCGACACCTGCCGCTCATCTGCTTGATAATCGCCAGCTGAGCCACGCGACTCCTGCCCTCTCATCTGCTTGATAATCGCCAGGTGAGCCGCGCGACACCTGCCCGCTCATCTGCTTGATAATCGCCAGCTGAGCCGCGCGACACCTGCCCGCTCATCTGCCTGATAATCGCCAGCTGAGCCTCGCGACACCTGCCCGCTCATCTGCTTGATAATCGCCAGCTGAGCCCCGCGACACCTGCCCGCTCATCTGCTTGATAATCGCCAGCTGAGCCCCGCGACACCTGCCCGCTCATCTGCTTGATAATCGCCAGCTGAGCCCGCGACACCTGCCCGCTCATCTGCTTGATAATCGCCAGCTGAGCCGCGCGACACCTGCTTGCTCATCTGCTTGATAATCGCCAGCTGAGCCACGCGACACCTGCCAGCTCATCTGCTTGATAATCGCCAGCTGAGCCACGGCGACACCTGCTTGCTCATCTGCTTGATAATCGCCAGCTGAGCCGCGCGACACCTGCCCGCTCATCTGCTTGATAATCGCCAGCTGAGCCGCGCGACACCTGCCCGCTCATCTGCTTGATAATCGCCAGCTGAGCCAGCGCGACACCTGCCCGCTCATCTGCTTGATAATCGCCAGCTGAGCCGCGCGACACCTGCCCGCTCATCTGCTTGATAATCGCCAGCTGAGCCGCGCGACACCTGCCAGCTCATCTGCTTGATAATCGCCAGCTGAGCCGCGCGACACCTGCCGCTCATCTGCTTGATAATCGCCAGCTGAGCCCCGCGACACCTGCCCGCTCATCTGCTTGATAATCGCCAGCTGAGCCCGCGACACCTGCCAGCTCATCTGCCTGATAATCGCCAGCTGAGCCCCGCGACACCTGCCCGCTCATCTGCTTGATAATCGCCAGCTGAGCCCGCGACACCTGCCCGCTCATCATCTTGATAATCGCCAGCTGAGCCGCGCGACACCTGCCCGCTCATCTGCTTGATAATCGCCAGCTGAGCCGCGCGACACCTGCCCGCTCATCTGCTTGATAATCGCCAGCTGAGCTGAGCCGCGACACCTGCCCGCTCATCTGCTTGATAATCGCCAGCTGAGCCCGCGACACCTGCCCGCTCATCTGCTTGATAATCGCCAGCTGAGCCCCCGCGACACCTGCCCGCTCATCTGCTTGATAATCGCCAGCTGAGCCCGCGCGACACCTGCCCGCTCATCTGCCTGATAATCGCCAGCTGAGCCCGCGACACCTGCCTGCTCATCTGCTTGATAATCGCCAGCTGAGCCGCGCGACACCTGCCCGCTCATCTGCTTGATAATCGCCAGCTGAGCCGCGACACCTGCTGCCCTCATCTGCTTGATAATCGCCAGCTGAGCCCCGCGACACCTGCCCGCTCATCTGCTTGATAATCGCCAGCTGAGCCCGCGACACCTGCCCGCTCATCTGCTTGATAATCGCCAGCTGAGCAGCAGCCGACACCTGCCCGCTCATCTGCTTGATAATCGCCAGCTGAGCCGCGCGACACCTGCCCGCTCATCTGCTTGATAATCGCCAGCTGAGCCCGCGACACACCTGCCCGCTCATCTGCTTGATAATCGCCAGCTGAGCCCCCAGCGACACCTGCCCGCTCATCTGCTTGATAATCGCCAGCTGAGCCCCGCGACACCTGCCCGCTCATCTGCTTGATAATCGCCAGCTGAGCCCGCGACACCTGCCCGCTCATCTGCTTGATAATCGCCAGCTGAGCCCCGCGACACTACCCGCTCATCTGCTTGATAATCGCCAGCTGAGCCCGCGCGACACCTGCCCGCTCATCTGCCTGATAATGCCAGCTGATCCTCGCGACACCTGCCGCTCATCTCTTGATAATCGCCAGCTGAGCCGGGTGACACCTGCCCGCTCATCTGCTGATAATCGCCAGCTGAGCCCGCGCGACACCTGCCTGCTCATCTGCCTGATAATCGCCAGCTGAGCTGAGCGCGACACCTGCCCGCTCATCTGCTTGATAATCGCCAGCTGAGCCCGAGACACCTGTTTGCTCATCTGCTTGATAATCGCCAGCTGAGCCCGCGACACCTGCCCGCTCATCTGCTTGATAATCGCCAGCTGAGCCCGCGATGGACCTGCCCGCTCATCTGCTTGATAATCGCCAGCTGAGCCACACGACACCTGCCCGCTCATCTGCTTGATAATCGCCAGCTGAGCCCGCGACACCTGCCCGCTCATCTGCTTGATAATCGCCAGCTGAGCCGCGCGGCACCTGCCCGCTCATCTGCTTGATAATCGCCAGCTGAGCAGCGCCACACCTGCCCGCTCATCTGCTTGATAATCGCCAGCTGAGCCCGCGACACCTGCCCGCTCATCTGCTTGATAATCGCCAGCTGAGCCACGCGACACCTGCCCGCTCATCTGCTTGATAATCGCCAGCTGAGCCCCGCGACACCTGCCCGCTCATCTGATTGATAATCGCCAGCTGAGCCCCGCGACACCTGCCCGCTCATCTGCTTGATAATCGCCAGCTGAGCAGCGCGACACCTGCCCGCTCATCTGCTTGATAATCGCCAGCTGAGCCCGCGACACCTGCCCGCTCATCTGCTTGATAATCGCCAGCTGAGCCCGCGACACCTGCCCGCTCATCTGCTTGATAATCGCCAGCTGAGCCGCGCGACACCTGCCGCTCATCTGCTTGATAATCGCCAGCTGAGCCCGCGACACCTGCCCGCTCATCTGCTTGATAATCGCCAGCTGAGCCCTGCGCGACACCTGCCCGCTCATCTGCTTGATAATCGCCAGCTGAGCCGCGACACCTGCCCGCTCAACTGCTTGATAATCGCCAGCTGAGCCCCGCGACACCTGCCGCTCATCTGCTTGATAATCGCCAGCTGAGCCTGGCGACACCTGCCCGCTCATCTGCTTGATAATCGCCAGCTGAGCCGCGACACCTGCCCGCTCATCTGCTTGATAATCGCCAGCTGAGCCTCGCGACACCTGCCCGCTCATCTGCTTGATAATCGCCAGCTGAGCCGCGCGACACCTGCCCGCTCATCTGCTTGATAATCGCCAGCTGAGCCCCCGCGACACCTGCCCGCTCATCTGCTTGATAATCGCCAGCTGAGCCACCGACACCTGCCTGCTCATCTGCTTGATAATCGCCAGCTGAGCCCCGCGACACCTGCCCGCTCATCTGCTTGATAATCGCCAGCTGAGCCGCGCGACACCTGCCCGCTCATCTGCTTGATAATCGCCAGCTGAGCCCGCGACACCTGCCCGCTCATCTGCTTGATAATCGCCAGCTGAGCCCCGCGACACCTGCCCGCTCATCTGCTTGATAATCGCCAGCTGAGCCCCTGACACCTGCCCGCTCATCTGCTTGATAATCGCCAGCTGAGCCCGCGGCGACACCTGCTTGCTCATCTGCTTGATAATCGCCAGCTGAGCCCGCGACACCTGCCCGCTCATCTGCTTGATAATCGCCAGCTGAGCCGCGACGACACCTGCCCGCTCATCTGCTTGATAATCGCCAGCTGAGCAGCGCGCGCGACACCTGCCTGCCGCTCATCTGCTTGATAATCGCCAGCTGAGCCCCGCGACACCTGCCCGCTCATCTGCTTGATAATCGCCAGCTGAGCCCGCGACACCTGCCCGCTCATCTGCTTGATAATCGCCAGCTGAGCCCGCGACACTGCCCGGCTCATCTGCTTGATAATCGCCAGCTGAGCCGGTGACACCTGCCTGCTCATCTGCTTGATAATCGCCAGCTGAGCCGCCGACGACACCTGCCCGCTCATCTGCTTGATAATCGCCAGCTGAGCCCCGCGACGACCTGCTGCCCGCTCATCTGCTTGATAATCGCCAGCTGAGCCAGCGACACCTGCCCGCTCATCTGCTTGATAATCGCCAGCTGAGCCAGCGACACCTGCCCGCTCATCTGCTTGATAATCGCCAGCTGAGCCAGCACGACACCTGCCCGCTCATCTGCTTGATAATCGCCAGCTGAGCCACACCACACCTGCCCGCTCATCTGCTTGATAATCGCCAGCTGAGCCACGCGACACCTGCCCGCTCATCTGCTTGATAATCGCCAGCTGAGCCACGCGACACCTGCCCGCTCATCTGCTTGATAATCGCCAGCTGAGCCGCGCGACACCTGCCCGCTCATCTGCTTGATAATCGCCAGCTGAGCAGCGCGACACCTGCCTGCTCATCTGCTTGATATCGCCAGCTGAGCCACGCGACACCTGCCCGCTCATCTGCTTGATAATCGCCAGCTGAGCCTCGCGACACCTGCCCGCTCATCTGCTTGATAATCGCCAGCTGAGCCAACGCGACACCTGCCCCGCTCATCTGCTTGATAATCGCCAGCTGAGCCGCGTGACACCTGCCCGCTCATCTGCTTGATAATCGCCAGCTGAGCCGCGCGACACCTGCCCGCTCATCTGCTTGATAATCGCCAGGTGAGCCCCGCGACACCTGCCTGCTCATCTGCTTGATAATCGCCAGCTGAGCCGTGCGACACCTGCCCGCTCATCTGCTTGATAATCGCTAGATGAGCAGCGTGACACCTGCCCGCTCATCTGCCTGATAATCGCCAGCTGAGCCATTCGTCACCTGCTTGCTCATCTGCTGATAATCGCCAGCTGAGCCACGCGACACCTGCCCGCTCATCTGCTTGATAATCGCCAGATGAGCAGCGTGACACCTGCCCGCTCATCTGCCTGATAATCGCCAGCTGAGCCACGCGACACCTGCTTGCTCATCTGCTTGATAATCGCCAGCTGAGCCGTGCGACACCTGCCTGCTCATCTGCTTGATAATCGCCAGATGAGCAGCGTGACACCTGCCCGCTCATCTGCTTGATAATCGCAAGCTGAGACACGCGACACCTGCCCCCTCCTCTGCTTGATAATCGCCAGCTGAGCCGCGCGACACCTGCCCGATCATCTGCCTGATAATCGCCAGCTGAGCTGGGCGCGACACCTGCTTGCTCATCTGCTTGATAATCGCCAGCTGAGCCACGCGACACCTGTGCGCTCATCTGCTTGATAATCGCCAGCTGAGCCACGCGTCACCTGCCCGCTCATCTGTCTGTTAATCGCCAGCTGAGCCACGCGGCCCCATCCTTGCTCATCTGCTTGATAATCGCCAGGTGAGCCGCGCAACACCTGCCCGCTCATCTGCTTGATAATCGCCAAATGAGCAGCGCGACACGTGCCCGCTCATCTGCTTGATAATCGCCAGCTGAGAGCCACGCGACACCTGCCCGCTCATCTGCCTGATAATCGCCAGCTGAGCGGGTGACACCTGCCCGCTCATCTGCTTGATAATCGCCAGCTGAGCCCGCGACACCTGCCCGCTCATCTGTGATGATAATCGCCAGCTGAGCCTGGCGACACCTGCCCGCTCATCTGCTTGATAATCGCCAGCTGAGCCGCGCGACACCTGCCTGCTCATCTGCTTGATAATCGCCAGCTGAGCCCCGCGACACCTGCCCGCTCATCTGCTTGATAATCGCCAGCTGAGCCGCGCGACACCTGCCCGCTCATCTGCTTGATAATCGCCAGCTGAGCCTCGCGACACCTGCCCTCTCATCTGCTTGATAATCGCCAGCTGAGCCCGCGACACCTGCCCGCTCAATCTTGATGATAATCGCCAGCTGAGCCCCGCGACACCTGCCCGCTCATCTGCTTGATAATCGCCAGCTGAGCCCGCGACACCTGCCCGCTCATCTGCTTGATAATCGCCAGCTGAGCCGCGCGACACCTGCCCGCTCATCTGCTTGATAATCGCCAGCTGAGCCGGGCGACACCTGCCCTGCTCATCTGCTTGATAATCGCCAGCTGAGCCGCGCGACACCTGCCCGCTCATCTGCCTGATAATCGCCAGCTGAGCCCCGCGACACCTGCCCGCTCATCTGCTTGATAATCGCCAGCTGAGCCCGCGACACCTGCCCGCTCATCTGCTTGATAATCGCCAGCTGAGCCCCGCGACACCTGCCCGCTCATCTGCTTGATAATCGCCAGCTGAGCCGCGCGACACCTGCCGCTCATCTGCTTGATAATCGCCAGCTGAGCGCGACACCGACACCTGCCCGCTCATCTGCTTGATAATCGCCAGCTGAGCCCGCGACACCTGCCCGCTCATCTGCTTGATAATCGCCAGCTGAGCGCTCGACACCTGCCCGCTCATCTGCTTGATAATCGCCAGCTGAGCCGCGCGACACCTGCCCGCTCATCTGCTTGATAATCGCCAGCTGAGCCACGCGACACCTGCCTGCTCATCTGCTTGATAATCGCCAGCTGAGCCCGGGACCCCTGCCCGCTCATCTGCTTGATAATCGCCAGCTGAGCCCCGCGACACCTGCCCGCTCATCTGCTTGATAATCGCCAGATGAGCCGCGGCGACACCTGCCTGCTCATCTGCTTGATAATCGCCAGCTGAGCCGCGCGACACCTGCCCGCTCTCATCTGCTTGATAATCGCCAGCTGAGCCGCGCGCGACACCTGCCGCTCATCTGCTTGATAATCGCCAGCTGAGCCCGCGACACCTGCCTGCTCATCTGCTTGATAATCGCCAGCTGAGCCCGTGACACCTGCCCTGCTCATCATCTGCTTGATAATCGCCAGCTGAGCCAGCTGAAAGCCGGCGCGACACCTGCCGCTCATCTGCTTGATAATCGCCAGCTGAGCCACGGGACACCTGCATGCTCATCTGCTTGATAATCGCCAGCTGAGCCGCGCGACACCTGCCCGCTCATCTGCTTGATAATCGCCAGCTGAGCCGCGCGACACCTGCCCGCTCATCTGCCTGATAATCGCCAGCTGAGCCGCGCGACACCTGCTTGCTCATCTGCTTGATAATCGCCAGCTGAGCCGCGCGACACCTGCTTGCTCATCTGCTTGATAATCGCCAGCTGAGCCCGCGACACCTGCCCGCTCATCTGCTTGATAATCGCCAGCTGAGCCACGCGACACCTGCTTGCTCATCTGCTTGATAATCGCCAGCTGAGCCGCGCGACACCTGCCCGCTCATCTGCTTGATAATCGCCAGCTGAGCCGCGCGACACCTGCCCGCTCATCTGCTTGATAATCGCCAGCTGAGCCGCGCGACGACACCTGCCCGCTCATCTGCTTGATAATCGCCAGCTGAGCCCCGCGACACCTGCCCGCTCATCTGCTTGATAATCGCCAGCTGAGCCCCGCGACACCTGCCCGCTCATCTGCTTGATAATCGCCAGCTGAGCCCGCGCGACACCTGCCCGCTCATCTGCTTGATAATCGCCAGCTGAGCGCGCGACACCTGCCCGCTCATCTGCTTGATAATCGCCAGCTGAGCCGCGCGACACCTGCCCGCTCATCTGCTTGATAATCGCCAGCTGAGCTGGCGCGACACCTGCCCGCTCATCTGCTTGATAATCGCCAGCTGAGCCCCGCGACACCTGCCAGCTCATCTGCTTGATAATCGCCAGCTGAGCCACACGACACCTGCCCGCTCATCTGCTTGATAATCGCCAGCTGAGCCCCGCGACACCTGCCGCTCATCTGCTTGATAATCGCCAGCTGAGCCCGCGACACCTGCCCGCTCATCTGCCTGATAATCGCCAGCTGAGCCGCTCGCGACACCTGCCTGCTCATCTGCTTGATAATCGCCAGCTGAGCCCCCGCGACACCTGCCCGCTCATCTGCTTGATAATCGCCAGCTGAGCCCCGCGACACCTGCCCGCTCATCTGCTTGATAATCGCCAGCTGAGCCGCGCGACACCTGCTTGCTCATCTGCTTGATAATCCCCAGCTGAGCCGCGCGACACCTGCCCGCTCATCTGCTTGATAATCGCCAGCTGAGCCGCGCGGCACCTGCCCGCTCATCTGCTTGATAATCGCCAGCTGAGCCGCGCGACACCTGCCCGCTCATCTGCTTGATAATCGCCAGCTGAGCCCCGCGACACCTGCCCGCTCATCTGCTTGATAATCGCCAGCTGAGCCTCGCGACACCTGCCCGCTCATCTGCTTGATAATCGCCAGCTGAGCCCCGCGACACCTGCCCGCTCATCTGCTTGATAATCGCCAGCTGAGCCGCGGAGACCACCTGCCTGCTCATCTGCTTGATAATCGCCAGCTGAGCCGCGCGACACCTGCCTGCTCATCTGCTTGATAATCGCCAGCTGAGCCGCGCGACACCTGCCCGCTCATCTGCTTGATAATCGCCAGCTGAGCCCGCGACACCTGCCCGCTCATCTTCTTGATAATCGCCAGCTGAGCCCGCGACACCTGCCCGCTCATCTGCTTGATAATCGCCAGCTGAGCCACACGACACCTGCCCGCTCATCTGCTTGATAATCGCCAGCTGAGCCCCGCGACACCTGCCCGCTCATCTGCTTGATAATCGCCAGCTGAGCCGTGCGACACCTGCCCGCTCATCTGCTTGATAATCGCCAGCTGAGCCGCGCGCACCTGCCCGCTCATCTGCTTGATAATCGCCAGCTGAGCTGAGCGCGCGACACCTGCCCGCTCATCTGCTTGATAATCGCCAGCTGAGCAGGCGCGACACCTGCCCGCTCATCTGCTTGATAATCGCCAGCTGAGCCCGCGACACCTGCCCGCTCATCTGCTTGATAATCGCCAGCTGAGCCCGCGACACCTGCCCGCTCATCTGCCTGATGATAATCGCCAGCTGAGCCCCGCGACACCTGCCCGCTCATCTGCTTGATAATCGCCAGCTGAGCCGCGCGACACCTGCCCGCTCATCTGCTTGATAATCGCCAGCTGAGCCCGCGCGACACCTGCCCGCTCATCTGCTTGATAATCGCCAGCTGAGCCGCGGCACCTGCCCGCTCATCTGCCTGATAATCGCCAGCTGAGCGGGTGACACCTGCCCGCTCATCTGCCTGATAATCGCCAGCTGAGCCGCGCGACACCTGCCCGCTCATCTGCTTGATAATCGCCAGCTGAGCGCGCGACACCTGCTTGCTCATCTGCTTGATAATCGCCAGCTGAGCCCGCGCGACACCTGCCCGCTCATCTGCTTGATAATCGCCAGCTGAGCCCGCGACACCTGCCTGCTCATCTGCTTGATAATCGCCAGCTGAGCCGCGCGACACCTGCCGCTCATCTGCTTGATAATCGCCAGCTGAGCGCGCGACACCTGCCCGCTCATCTGCTTGATAATCGCCAGCTGAGCCGCGGACACCTGCCCGCTCATCTGCTTGATAATCGCCAGCTGAGCCGCGCGACACCTGCCCGCTCATCTGCTTGATAATCGCCAGCTGAGAGCGCCCGCGACACCTGCCCGCTCATCTGCCTGATAATCGCCAGCTGAGCCACGCGACACCTGCTTGCTCATCTGCTTGATAATCGCCAGCTGAGCCACGCGACACCTGCCCGCTCATCTGCTTGATAATCGCCAGCTGAGCCGCGCAACACCTGCCCGCTCATCTGCTTGATAATCGCCAGCTGAGCCACGGGACACCTGCTTGCTCATCTGCTTGATAATCGCCAGCTGAGCCGCGCGACACCTGCCCGCTCATCTGCTTGATAATCGCCAGCTGAGCCGCGCGACACCTGCCCGCTCATCTGCTTGATAATCGCCAGCTGAGCCGCTGCGACACCTGCCCGCTCATCTGCTTGATAATCGCCAGCTGAGCCGCCAGCTGGTGACACCTGCCCGCTCATCTGCCTGATAATCGCCAGCTGAGCCCGCGACACCTGCCCGCTCATCTGCCTGATAATCGCCAGCTGAGCCGCGCGCGACACCTGCCCGCTCATCTGCCTGATAATCGCCAGCTGAGCCTCGCGACACCTGCCGCTCATCTGCTTGATAATCGCCAGCTGAGCCCGCGACACCTGCCCGCTCATCTGCTTGATAATCGCCAGCTGAGCCCGCGACACCTGCCCGCTCATCTGCTTGATAATCGCCAGCTGAGCGCGCGACACCTGCCGCTCATCTGCTTGATAATCGCCAGCTGAGCCCGCGACACCTGCCCGCTCATCTGCTTGATAATCGCCAGCTGAGCCGCGCGACACCTGCCCGCTCATCTGCTTGATAATCGCCAGCTGAGCCGCGCGACACCTGCCCGCTCATCTGCCTGATAATCGCCAGCTGAGCCCGCGACACCTGCCTGCCTCATCTGCCTGATAATCGCCAGCTGAGCCCGCGTGACACCTGCCCGCTCATGCTTGATAATCGCCAGCTGAGCCGCGCGACACCTGCCCGCTCATCTGCTTGATAATCGCCAGCTGAGCCCCGCGACACCTGCCCGCTCATCTGCTTGATAATCGCCAGCTGAGCCGCATGACACCTGCCCGCTCATCTGCTTGATAATCGCCAGCTGAGCCCCGCGACACCTGCCCGCTCATCTGCTTGATAATCGCCAGCTGAGCCGCGCGACACCTGCCCGCTCATCTGCTTGATAATCGCCAGCTGAGCCACGCGACACCTGCCCGCTCATCTGCTTGATAATCGCCAGCTGAGCCACGACGACACCTGCCCGCTCATCTGCTTGATAATCGCCAGCTGAGCACGCGACACCTGCCCGCTCATCTGCTTGATAATCGCCAGCTGAGCCACGCGACACCTGCCCGCTCATCTGCTTGATAATCGCCAGCTGAGCCGCGCGACACCTGCCCGCTCATCTGCTTGATAATCGCCAGCTGAGCCACGCGACACCTGCCCGCTCATCTGCTTGATAATCGCCAGCTGAGCCGCGCGACACCTGCCCGCTCATCTGCTTTGATATCGCCGCCAGCTGAGCCCGGCGACACCTGCCCGCTCATCTGCTTGATAATCGCCAGCTGAGCCCGCGCTCACACCTGCTTGCTCATCTGCTTGATAATCGCCAGCTGAGCCGCGCGACACCTGCCCGCTCATCTGCTTGATAATCGCCAGCTGAGCAGCGCGACACCTGCCCGCTCATCTGCTTGATAATCGCCAGCTGAGCCACGCGACACCTGCCCGCTCATCTGCTTGATAATCGCCAGCTGAGCCGCGCGACACCTGCCCGCTCATCTGCTTGATAATCGCCAGCTGAGCAACGGACACCTGCTTGCTCATCTGCTTGATAATCGCCAGCTGAGCCGCGCGACACCTGCCCTGCCCGCTCATCTGCTTTGATAATCGCCAGCTGAGCCCCGCGACACCTGCCCGCTCATCTGCCTGATAATCGCCAGCTGAGCCGCGCGACACCTGCCCGCTCATCTGCTTGATAATCGCCAGCTGAGCCGCGCGACACCTGCTTGCTCATCTGCTTGATAATCGCCAGCTGAGCCCGCGCGACACCTGCCCGCTCATCTGCTTGATAATCGCCAGCTGAGCCCGGGACACCTGCTTGCTCATCTGCTTGATAATCGCCAGCTGAGCCGCGCGACACCTGCCCGCTCATCTGCTTGATAATCGCCAGCTGAGCCGCGCGACACCTGCCCGCTCATCTGCTTGATAATCGCCAGCTGAGCCGCGCGGCACCTGCCCGCTCATCTGCTTGATAATCGCCAGCTGAGCCGCGCGACACCTGCCCGCTCATCTGCTTGATAATCGCCAGCTGAGCAGCGCGACACCTGCCCGCTCATCTGCTTGATAATCGCCAGCTGAGCCCGCGCGACACCTGCCCGCTCATCTGCTTGATAATCGCCAGCTGAGCCCCGCGACACCTGCCAGCTCATCTGCCTGATAATCGCCAGCTGAGCCCCCCGACACCTGCCCGCTCATCTGCTTGATAATCGCCAGCTGAGCCCACGACACCTGCCCGCTCATCTGCTTGATAATCGCCAGCTGAGCGCGCGACACCTGCCCGCTCATCTGCTTGATAATCGCCAGCTGAGCCGCACGACACCTGCCCGCTCATCTGCTTGATAATCGCCAGCTGAGCCCCGCGACACCTGCCGCTCATCTGCTTGATAATCGCCAGCTGAGCCCTGCGACACCTGCCGCTCATCTGCTTGATAATCGCCAGCTGAGCCGCGCGACACCTGCCCGCTCATCTGCTTGATAATCGCCAGCTGAGCCGCGCGACACCTGCCCGCTCATCTGCTTGATAATCGCCAGCTGAGCCCGCGACACCTGCCCGCTCATCTGCTTGATAATCGCCAGCTGAGCCGCGCGACACCTGCCCGCTCATCTGCTTGATAATCGCCAGCTGAGCCGCGCGACACCTGCCCGCTCATCTGCTTGATAATCGCCAGCTGAGCCCGCGTCACCTGCCCGTTCATCTGCCTGATAATCGCCAGCTGAGCGGTGACACCTGCCCGCTCATCTGCCTGATACTCGCCAGCTGAGCCTCGCGACACCTGCCCGCTCATCTGCCTGATACTCGCCAGCTGAGCCGCGCGACACCTGCCCGCTCATCTGCCTAATAATCGCCAGCGGAGCCGTACGACACCTGCCTGCTCATCTGCTTGATAATCGCCAGCCAGCTGAGCCCGCGACACCTGCCCGCTCATCTGCTTGATAATCGCCAGCTGAGCCTCGCGACACCTGCCTGCCGCTCATCTGCTTGATAATCGCCAGCTGAGCCTCGCGACACCTGCCTGCTCATCTGCTTGATAATCGCCAGCTGACCCTCGCGACACCTGCCCGCTCATCTGCTTGATAATCGCCAGCTGAGCCGCGCGACACCTGCCCGCTCATCTGCTTGATAATCGCCAGCTGAGCCGCGCGACACGTGCCTGCTCATCTGCCTGATAATCGCCAGCTGAGCCCGCGCGACACCTGCCCGCTCATCTGCCTGATAATCGCCAGCTGCTGAGCGCGCGGTGACACCTGCCCGCTCATCTGCTGATAATCGCCAGCTGAGCCCGCGACACCTGCCTGCTCATCTGCCTGATAATCGCCAGCTGAGCCGCGCGACACCTGCCCGCTCATCTGCTTGATAATCGCCAGCTGAGCCGCGTGACACCTGCCCGCTCATCATCTTGATAATCGCCAGCTGAGCCCGCGACACCTGCCCGCTCATCTGCTTGATAATCGCCAGCTGAGCCGCGCGACACCTGCCCGCTCATCTGCTTGATAATCGCCAGCTGAGCCCCGCGACACCTGCCCGCTCATCTGCTTGATAATCGCCAGCTGAGCCGCGCGACACCTGCCCGCTCATCTGCTTGATAATCGCCAGCTGAGCCGCGCGACACCTGCCGCTCATCTGCTTGATAATCGCCAGCTGAGCCCCGCGACACCTGCCGCTCATCTGCTTGATAATCGCCAGCTGAGCCGCGCGACACCTGCCCGCTCATCTGCTTGATAATCGCCAGCTGAGCCCCCGCGACACTTGCCCGCTCATCTGCTTGATAATCGCCAGCTGAGCCCGCGACACCTGCCCGCTCATCTGCTTGATAATCGCCAGCTGAGCCGGCTCATCGACACCTGCCCGCTCATCTGCTTGATAATCGCCAGCTGAGCCCAGGCGACACCTGCCCGCTCATCTGCTTGATAATCGCCAGCTGAGCCCCGCGACACCTGCCCGCTCATCTGCTTGATAATCGCCAGCTGAGCAGCGTGACACCTGCCCGCTCATCTGCTTGATAATCGCCAGCTGAGCCCCGCGACACCTGCCCGCTCATCTGCTTGATAATCGCCAGCTGAGCTGCGCGGCACCTGCCCGCTCATCTGCTTGATAATCGCCAGTTTTCCCGCATGACACCTGCCCGCTCATCTGCTTGATAATCGCCAGCTGAGCCCGCGACACCTGCCCGCTCATCTGATTGATAATCACCAGCTGAGCCGCGCGACACCTGCCCGCTCATCTGCTTGATTATCGCCAGCTGAGCCGCGCGACACCTGCCCGCTCATCTGCCTGATAATCGCCAGCTGAGCCGCGCGACACCTGCCCGCTCATCTGCTGATAATCGCCAGCTGAGCCGCGCGACACCTGCCCGCTCATCTGCTAATGATAATCGCCAGCTGAGCTCATCGCGATAATCGCCACCTGCCCCCGACACCTCATCATCTGCCTGATAATCGCCAGCTGAGCCGGGTGACACCTGCCCGCTCATCTGCCTGATAATCGCCAGCTGAGCCCGAGACACCTGCCCGCTCATCTGCCTGATAATCGCCAGCTGAGCCTCGCGACACCTGCCCGCTCATCTGCCTGATAATCGCCAGCTGAGCCGCGCGACACCTGCCCGCTCATCTGCTGATAATCGCCAGCTGAGCCCGGCGACACCTGCCGCTCATCTGCCTGATAATCGCCAGCTGAGCCTCGCGACACCCTGCCCGCTCATCTGCTTGATAATCGCCAGCTGAGCCCCGCGACCCCTGCCCGCTCATCTGCTTGATAATCGCCAGCTGAGCCACACGACACCTGCCCGCTCATCTGCTTGATAATCGCCAGCTGAGCCGCGCGACACCTCCCCGCTCATCTGCCTGATAATCGCCAGCTGAGCCGGGCGACACCTGCCCGCTCATCTGCCTGATAATCGCCAGCTGAGCGCGCGACACCTGCCGCTCATCTGCCTGATAATCGCCAGCTGAGCCGCGCGACACCTGCCCGCTCATCTGCTTGATAATCGCCAGCTGAGCGCGCGACACCTGCCCGCTCATCTGCCTGATAATCGCCAGCTGAGCCATCGCGACACCTGCCACCTGCTCATCTGCCTGATAATCGCCAGCTGGCCCGCGACACCTGCCCGCTCATCTGCCTGATAATCGCCAGCTGAGCCGGGTGACACCTGCCCGCTCATCTGCTTGATAATCGCCAGCTGAGCCGCGCGACGACACCTGCCGCTCATCTGCCTGATAATAATGCCAGCTGAGCCTCGCGACACCTGCCCGCTCATCTGCTTGATAATCGCCAGCTGAGCCCGCGACACCTGTTTGCTCATCTGCTTGATAATCGCCAGCTGAGCCCGCGACACCTGCCCGCTCATCTGCTTGATAATCGCCAGCTGAGCCCGCGACACCTGCCCGCTCATCTGCTTGATAATCGCCAGCTGAGCCACGCGACACCTGCCCGCTCATCTGCTTGATAATCGCCAGCTGAGCCCGCGACACCTGCCCGCTCATCTGCTTGATAATCGCCAGCTGAGCCCGCGCGACACCTGCCCGCTCATCTGCATCTGATAATCGCCAGCTGAGCCCGCGCGACACCTGCCCGCTCATCTGCTTGATAATCGCCAGCTGAGAGCCGCGACACCTGCCCGCTCATCTGCTTGATAATCGCCAGCTGAGCCCGCGACACCTGCCCGCTCATCTGCTTGATAATCGCCAGCTGAGCCCGCGCGACACCTGCCCGCTCATCTGCTTGATAATCGCCAGCTGAGCCCGCGACACCTGCCCGCTCATCTGCTTGATAATCGCCAGCTGAGCCCGCGACACCTGCCCGCTCATCTGCTTGATAATCGCCAGCTGAGCCCCGCGACACCTGCCCGCTCATCTGCTTGATAATCGCCAGCTGAGCCCGCGACACCTGCCCGCTCATCTGCTTGATAATCGCCAGCTGAGCCCCGCGACACCTGCCTGCTCATCTGCTTGATAATCGCGCCAGCTGAGCCGCGCGACACCTGCCCGGCTCATCTGCTTGATAATCGCCAGCTGAGCCCGCGACACCTGCCCGCTCATCTGCTTGATAATCGCCAGCTGAGCCGCCGCGCGACACCTGCCCGCTCATCTGCTTGATAATCGCCAGCTGAGCCCGCGACACCTGCCGCTCATCTGCTTGATAATCGCCAGCTGAGCCGCGCGACACCTGCCCGCTCATCTGCTTGATAATCGCCAGCTGAGCCGCGCGACACCTGCCCGCTCATCTGCTTGATAATCGCCAGCTGAGCCTCGCGACACCTGCCCGCTCATCTGCTGATAATCGCCAGCTGAGCCGCGCGACACCTGCCGCTCATCTGCCTGATAATCGCCAGCTGAGCCCGCGACACCTGCCCGCTCATCTGCCTTGATAATCGCCAGCTGAGCCCGGTGACACCTGCCCGCTCATCTGCCTGATAATCGCCAGCTGAGCCGGTGACACCTGCCCGCTCATCTGCTTGATAATCGCCAGCTGAGCCGCGCGACACCTGCCCGCTCATCTGCTTGATAATCGCCAGCTGAGCGCGCGACACCTGCCTGCTCATCTGCCTGATAATCGCCAGCTGAGCCCCGCGACACCTGCCCGCTCATCTGGCTGATAATCGCCAGCTGAGCCCCGCGACACCTGCCCGCTCATCTGCCTGATACTCGCCAGCTGAGCCCGCGACACCTGCCGCTCATCTGCCTGATAATCGCCAGCTGCCCCTGCTGTGCGACACCTGCCCCGCTCATCTGCCTGATAATCGCCAGCTGAGCCCGCGACACCTGCCCGCTCATCTGCCTGATAATCGCCAGCTGAGCCCGCGACACCTGCCCGCTCATCTGCTTGATAATCGCCAGCTGAGCCCGCGACACCTGCCCGCTCATCTGCTTGATAATCGCCAGCTGAGCCGCGCGACACCTGCCCGCTCATCTGCCTGATACTCGCCAGCTGAGCCGCGCGACACCTGCCCGCTCATCTGCCTGATAATCGCCAGCTGAGCCCCGCCACACCTGCCCGCTCATCTGCTGATAATCGCCAGCTGAGCGCGCGACACCTGCCTGCTCATCTGCCTGATAATCGCCAGCTGAGCCTCGCGACACCTGCCCGCTCATCTGCCTGATAATCGCCAGCTGAGCCGCGTGACACCTGCCCGCTCATCTGCTTGATAATCGCCCAGCTGAGCCCGCGACACCTGCCCCGCTCATCTGCTTGATAATCGCCAGCTGAGCCCGCGACACCTGCCCGCTCATCTGCTTGATAATCGCCAGCTGAGCCCCGCGACACCTGCCTGCTCATCTGCTTGATAATCGCCAGCTGAGCCCGCGACACCTGCCCGCTCATCTGCTTGATAATCGCCAGCTGGGCCCCGCGACACCTGCCCGCTCATCTGCTTGATAATCGCCAGCTGAGCCGCGCGACACCTGCCCGCTCATCTGCTTGATAATCGCCAGCTGAGCCCCGCGACACCTGCCCGCTCATCTGCTTGATAATCGCCAGCTGAGCCCGCGACACCTGCCCGCTCATCTGCTTGATAATCGCCAGCTGAGCCCGCGACACCTGCCTGCCGGCTCATCTGCTTGATAATCGCCAGCTGAGCGCGCGACACCTGCCCGCTCATCTGCTTGATAATCGCCAGCTGAGCCCGCGACACCTGCCCGCTCATCTGCTTGATAATCGCCAGCTGAGCGCGCGACACCTGCCTGCTCATCTGCCTGATAATCGCCAGCTGAGCGCGCGACACCTGCCCGCTCATCTGCTTGATAATCGCCAGCTGAGCCGCGACACCTGCCCGCTCATCTGATTGATAATCGCCAGCTGAGCCCACGCGACACCTGCCATGCTCATCTGCCTGATAATCGCCAGCTGAGCCCCGCGACACCTGCCTGCTCATCTGCTTGATAATCGCCAGCTGAGCCCCGTGACACCTGCATGCTCATCTGCTTGATAATCGCCAGCTGAGCCCGCGACACCTGCCTGCTCATCTGCTTGATAATCGCCAGCTGAGCCCGGCGACACCTGCCTGCTCATCTGCTTGATAATCGCCAGCTGAGCCTCGCGACACCTGCCCGCTCATCTGCTTGATAATCGCCAGCTGAGCCCGCGACACCTGCCCGCTCATCTGCTTGATAATCGCCAGCTGAGCCGCGCGACACCTGCCCGCTCATCTGCTTGATAATCGCCAGCTGAGCCGCGCGACACCTGCCCGCTCATCTGCTTGATAATCGCCAGCTGAGCCGCGCGACACCTGCCCGCTCATCATCTTGATAATCGCCAGCTGAGCCGCGACACCTGCCCGCTCATCTGCTTGATAATCGCCAGCTGAGCCGCGCGACACCTGCCCGCTCATCTGTTTGATAATCGCCAGCTGAGCCTCGCGACACCTGCCCGCTCATCTGCTTGATAATCGCCAGCTGAGCGCGCGACACCTGCCGCTCATCTGCCTGATAATCGCCAGCTGAGCCGCGCGACACCTGCCGCTCATCTGCCTGATAATCGCCAGCTGAGCCGCCGCGACACCACCTGCCCGCTCATCTGCTTGATAATCGCCAGCTGAGCCCCGCGACACCTGCCCGCTCATCTGCCTGATAATCGCCAGCTGAGCCCCGCGACACCTGCCCGCTCATCTGCTTGATAATCGCCAGCTGAGCCGCGCGCGACACCTGCCGCTCATCTGCTTGATAATCGCCAGCTGAGCCCCCGCGACACCTGCCCGCTCATCTGCTTGATAATCGCCAGCTGAGCCCCGCGACACCTGCCCGCTCATCTGCTTGATAATCGCCAGCTGAGCCCGCGACACCTGCCCGCTCATCTGCTTGATAATCGCCAGCTGAGCCGCGCGGCACCTGCCCGCTCATCTGCTTGATAATCGCCAGCTGAGCCCCGCGACACCTGCCCGCTCATCTGCTTGATAATCGCCAGCTGAGCCGCGCGACACCTGCCCGCTCATCTGCCTGATAATGATAATCGCCAGCTGAGCCGCGCGACACCTGCCGCTCATCTGCTTGATAATCGCCAGCTGAGCCCGCGCGACACCTGCCCGCTCATCTGCTTGATAATCGCCAGCTGAGCCCGCGACACCTGCCCGCTCATCTGCTTGATAATCGCCAGCTGAGCAGGGCGACACCTGCCCGCTCATCTGCCTGATAATCGCCAGCTGAGCCACGCGACACCTGCCCGCTCATCTGCCTGATAATCGCCAGCTGAGCCTCGCGACACCTGCCCGCTCATCTGCCTGATAATCGCCAGCTGAGCCGCGCGACACCTGCCGCTCATCTGCTTGATAATCGCCAGCTGAGCCTCGCGACACCTGCCCGCTCATCTGCTTGATAATCGCCAGCTGAGCCCGCGACACCTGCCTGCTCATCTGCTTGATAATCGCCAGCTGAGCCCCGCGACACCTGCCCGCTCATCTGCTTGATAATCGCCAGCTGAGCCGCGCGACACCTGCCGCTCATCTGCTTGATAATCGCCAGCTGAGCCGCGCGACACCTGCCCGCTCATCTGCTTGATAATCGCCAGCTGAGCCCCGCGACACCTGCCCGCTCATCTGCTTGATAATCGCCAGCTGAGCCGCGCGACACCTGCCCGCTCATCTGCTTGATAATCGCCAGCTGAGCCGCGCGACACCTGCCGCTCATCTGCTTGATAATCGCCAGCTGAGCCCGCGACACCTGCCCGCTCATCTGCTTGATAATCGCCAGCTGAGCCCTGAGCCCCGCGACACCTGCCCGCTCATCTGCCTTGATAATCGCCAGCCAGCTGAGCCCGCGACACCTGCCCGCTCATCTGCTGATAATCGCCAGATGAGCCAGCGCGACACCTGCCCGCTCATCTGCCTGATAATCGCCAGCTGAGGCCGCGCGACACCTGCCCGCTCATCTGCTTGATAATCGCCAGCTGAGCCCCCGCGACACCTGCCCGCTCATCTGCTTGATAATCGCCAGCTGAGCCCGCGACACCTGCCCGCTCATCTGCTTGATAATCGCCAGCTGAGCCCGCGCGACACCTGCCCGCTCATCTGCTTGATAATCGCCAGCTGAGCCCGCGACACCTGCCTGCTCATCTGCTTGATAATCGCCAGCTGAGCCCGCGACACCTGCCCGCTCATCTGCTTGATAATCGCCAGCTGAGCCCTCGCGACACCTGCCCGCTCATCTGCTTGATAATCGCCAGCTGAGCCGCGCGACACCTGCCCGCTCATCTGCTTGATAATCGCCAGCTGAGCCGCGCGACACCTGCCCGCTCATCTGCCTGATAATCGCCAGCTGAGCCGCGACACCTGCCCGCTCATCTGCTTGATAATCGCCAGCTGAGAGCCCCGCGACACCTGCCTGCTCATCTGCTTGATAATCGCCAGCCAGCTGAGCCCGCGACACCTGCCGCTCATCTGCTTGATAATCGCCAGCTGAGCCGCGCGACACCTGCCGGCTCATCTGCTTGATAATCGCCAGCTGAGCCGCGCGACACCTGCCCGCTCATCTGCTTGATAATCGCCAGCTGAGCCCGCGACACCTGCCCGCTCATCTGATAATCTGATAATGAGCCCGCCAGCTGCTCATCTGCGTGATAACGCCTGCCCGCTCATCTCATCTGCCTGATAATCTCCAGCTGAGCCGCGCGACACCTGCCCGCTCATCTGCCTGATAATCGCCAGCTGAGCCGCGCGACACCTGCCCGCTCATCTGCTTGATAATCGCCAGCTGAGCCCCGCGACACCTGCCTGCTCATCTGCTTGATAATCGCCAGCTGAGCCCCGCGACACCTGCCCGCTCATCTCATCTGCTGATCATCTGCCAGCCAGCTGAGCCCGACACCTGCCCGCTCATCTGCTTGATAATCGCCAGCTGAGCCCGCGCGACACCTGCCCGCTCATCTGCTTGATAATCGCCAGCTGAGCCGCGCGACACCTGCCCGCTCATCTGCTTGATAATCGCCAGCCAGCTGAGCCCGCGCGACACCTGCCCGCTCATCTGCTTGATAATCGCCAGCTGAGCCGCGCGACACCTGCCCGCTCATCTGCCTGATAATCGCCAGCTGAGCCCGCGACACCTGCCCGCTCATCTGCTTGATAATCGCCAGCTGAGCCCGCGACACCTGCCCGCTCATCTGCTTGATAATCGCCAGCTGAGCCGCGACACCTGCCCGCTCATCTGCTTGATAATCGCCAGCTGAGCGCGCGCGACACCCTGCCCGCTCATCTGCCTGATAATCGCCAGCTGAGCCCGCGACACCTGCCCGCTCATCTGCCTGATAATCGCCAGCTGAGCCCGCGACACCTGCCCGCTCATCTGCCTGATAATCGCCAGCTGAGCCCGCGACACCTGCCCGCTCATCTGCCTGATAATCGCCAGCTGAGCCGCGCGACACCTGCTGCCGCTCATCTGCTTGATAATCGCCAGCTGAGCCCCGCGACACCTGCCGCTCATCTGCTGATGATAATCGCCAGCTGAGCCGCGCGCGACACCTGCCCGCTCATCTGCTTGATATCGCCGCCAGCTGAGCCCCGCGACACCTGCCCGCTCATCTGCTGATGATAATCAGCCAGCTGAGCCCCCGCGACACCTGCCCGCTCATCTGCTTGATAATCGCCAGCTGAGCCCCGCGACACCTGCCCGCTCATCTGCCTGATAATCGCCAGCTGAGCCCGCGACACCTGCCCGCTCATCTGCTTGATAATCGCCAGCTGAGCCCGCGACACCTGCCCGCTCATCTGCCTGATAATCGCCAGCTGAGCCCCGCGACACCTGCCTGCTCATCTGCCTGATAATCGCCAGCTGAGCCGCGACACCTGCCCGCTCATCTGCTTGATAATCGCCAGCTGAGCCCGCGACACCTGCCCGCTCATCTGCCTGATAATCGCCAGCTGAGCCCGCGACACCTGCCCGCTCATCTGCTTGATAATCGCCAGCTGAGCCCGCGACACCTGCCCGCTCATCTGCCTGATAATCGCCAGCTGAGCCGCGCGACACCTGCCGCTCTCATCTGCTTGATAATCGCCAGCTGAGCCGCGCGACACCTGCCCGCTCATCTGCCTGATAATCGCCAGCTGAGCCGCGACACCTGCCCGCTCATCTGCTTGATAATCGCCAGCTGAGCCCGCGCGACACCTGCCCGCTCATCTGCTTGATAATCGCCAGCTGAGCCCCGCGACCACCTGCCCGCTCATCTGCCTGATAATCGCCAGCTGAGCCCGCGACACCTGCCCGCTCATCTGCATCTGATAATCGCCAGCTGAGCCCCGCGACACCTGCCCGCTCATCTGCTTGATAATCGCCAGCTGAGCCCGCGACACCTGCCCGCTCATCTGCTTGATAATCGCCAGCTGAGCCCGCGACACCTGCCGGCTCATCTGCTTGATAATCGCCAGCTGAGCCGCGCGACACCTGCCCGCTCATCTGCTTGATAATCGCCCAGCTGAGCCATCGCGACACCTGCCCGCTCATCTGCCTTGATAATCGCCAGCTGAGCCCGCGACACCTGCCCGCTCATCTGCTTGATAATCGCCAGCTGAGCCGCCGCGACACCTGCCCGGCTCATCTGCTTGATAATCGCCAGCTGAGCCGCGCGACACCTGCCCGCTCATCTGCCTGATAATCGCCAGCTGAGCCGCGCGACACCTGCCCGCTCATCTGCCTGATAATCGCCAGCTGAGCCGCGCGACACCTGCCCGCTCATCTGCCTGATAATCGCCAGCTGAGCCCGCGCGACACCTGCCCGCTCATCTGCTTGATAATCGCCAGCTGAGGCCCGCGACACCTGCCCGCTCATCTGCCTGATAATCGCCAGCTGGGCCGCGCGACACCTGCCCGCTCATCTGCCTGATAATCGCCAGCTGAGCCCGCGACACCTGCCCGCTCATCTGCCTGATAATCGCCAGCTGAGCCGCGCGACACCTGCCGGCTCATCTGCCTTATAATCGCCAGCTGAGATGCACGACCCCTGCCCGCTCATCTGCTTGATAATCTCTAGCTGAGCCCGCGACACCTGCCCGCTCATCTGCTTGATAATCGCCAGCTGAGCCGCGCGACACCTGCCCGCTCATCTGCCTGATAATCGCCAGCTGAGCCCGCGACACCTGCCCGCTCATCTGCCTGATAATCGCCAGCTGAGCCGTGCGACACCTGCCCGCTCATCTGCCTGATAATCGCCAGCTGAGCCGCGACGACACCTGCCGCTCATCTGCTTGATAATCGCCAGCTGAGCCCCGCGACACCTGCCCGCTCATCTGCCTGATAATCGCCAGCTGAGCGCTCGCGCGACACCTGCCGCTCATCTGCCTGATAATCGCCAGCTGAGCCCGCGACACCTGCCCGCTCATCTGCCTGATAATCGCCAGCTGAGCGCGCGACACCTGCCCGCTCATCTGCCTGATAATCGCCAGCTGAGCCCGCGACACCTGCCCGCTCATCTGCCTGATAATCGCCAGCTGAGCCGCGCGACACCTGCCCGCTCATCTGCCTGATAATCGCCAGCTGAGCCGCGCGACACCTGCCCGCTCATCTGCTTGATAATCGCCAGCAGAGCCGCGCGACACCTGCCCGCTCATCTGCCTGATAATCGCCAGCTGAGCCGCGCGACACCTGCCCGCTCATCTGCTGATACTCGCCAGCTGAGCCCCGCGACACCTGCCCGCTCATCTGCCTGATAATCGCCAGCTGAGCCCGCGACACCTGCCCGCTCATCTGCTTGATAATCGCCAGCTGAGCCCGCGCGACACCTGCCCGCTCATCTGCTTGATAATCGCCAGCTGAGCCGCGCGCGACACCTGCCCGCTCATCTGCTTGATAATCGCCAGCTGAGCCGCGCGACACCTGCCCGCTCATCTGCCTGATAATCGCCAGCTGAGGCCGCGACACCTGCCGCTCATCTGCTTGATAATCGCCAGCTGAGCCCCGCGACACCTGCCCTCTCATCTGTGATAATCGCCAGCTGAGCCGCGCGACACCTGCCCGCTCATCTGCTTGATAATCGCCAGCTGGCCGCGCGACACCTGCCCGCTCATCTGCTTGATAATCGCCAGCTGAGCCCCGCGACACCTGCCCGCTCATCTGCTTGATAATCGCCAGCTGGCCGCGCGACACCTGCCGCTCATCTGCTTGATCGCCGCCAGCTGAGCCCGCGACACCTGCCCGCTCATCTGTGATAATGATAATCGCCAGCTGAGCCGCGACACCTGCCCGCTGCCCGCTCATCTGCTTGATAATCGCCAGCTGAGCCCGCGACACCTGCCCGCTCATCTGCTTGATAATCGCCAGCTGAGCCGCCGCGACACCTGCCGCTCATCTCTGTGATAATCGCCAGCTGAGGCCGCGCGACACCTGCCGCTCATCTGCTTGATAATCGCCAGCTGAGCCCGCGACACCTGCCGCTCATCTGCCTGATAATCGCCAGCTGAGCCGCGCGCGACACCTGCCCGCTCATCTGTGATAATCGCCAGCTGAGCCGCGACACCTGCCCGCTCATCTGCCTGATAATCGCCAGCTGAGCCCCGCGACACCTGCCCGCTCATCTCATCTGATAATCGCCAGCTGAGCCCGCGACACCTGCCCGCTCATCTGCCTGATAATCGCCAGCTGAGCCCGCGCGACACCTGCCCGCTCATCTGCCTGATAATCGCCAGCTGAGCCCGCGACACCTGCCCGCTCATCTGCCTTGATAATCGCCAGCTGAGCCCGCGACACCTGCCCGCTCATCTGCTGATAATCGCCAGCTGAGCCGCGCGACACCTGCCCGCTCATCTGCCTGATAATCGCCAGCTGAGCCCGCGACACCTGCCCGCTCATCTGCCTGATAATCGCCAGCTGAGCCCCGCGACACCTGCCCGCTCATCTGCCTGATAATCGCCAGCTGAGCCCGCGACACCTGCCCGCTCATCTGCTGATAATCGCCAGCTGAGCCCGCGACACCTGCCCGCTCATCTGCCTGATAATCGCCAGCTGAGCCCGCGACACCTGCCCGCTCATCTGCTTGATAATCGCCAGCCAGCTGAGCGCGCGACACCTGCCCGCTCATCTGCCTGATAATCGCCAGCTGAGCCGCGACACCTGCCGGCTCATCTGATGATGATAATCGCCAGCTGAGCCGCAAGACACCTGCCCGCTCATCTGCCTGATAATCGCCAGCTGAGCCCGCGACACCTGCCCGCTCATCTGCCTGATAATCGCCAGCTGAGCCCCACGACACCTGCCCGCTCATCTGCTTGATAATCGCCAGGTGAGCCCGCGACACCTGCCTGCCGCTCATCTGCTTGATAATCGCCAGCTGAGCCCGCGACACCTGCCGGCTCATCTGCTTGATAATCGCCAGCTGAGCCCCGCGACACCTGCCCGCTCATCTGCTTGATAATCGCCAGCTGAGCCGCGCGACCTGCCCTCCTGCCCGCTCATCTGCTTGATAATGCCAGCCAGCTGAGAGCCGCGACACCTGCCCGCTCATCTGCTTGATAATCGCCAGCTGAGCCGCGCGACACCTGCCCGCTCATCTGCCTGATAATCGCCAGCTGAGCCCGCGACACCTGCCGCTCATCTGCTTGATAATCGCCAGCTGAGCCGCGCGACACCTGCCCGCTCATCTGCTTGATAATCGCCAGCTGAGCCCCGCGACACCTGCCCGCTCATCTGCCTGATAATCGCCAGCTGAGCCGCGCGACACCTGCTTGCTCATCTGCTTGATAATCGCCAACTGAGCCCGCGACACCTGCCCGCGGCTCATCTGCTTGATAATCGCCAGCTGAGCGCGCGACACCTGCCGCTCATCTGCCTGATATCGCCAGCTGAGCCCCGCGACACCTGCCCGCTCATCTGCTTGATAATCGCCAGCTGAGCCCGCGACACCTGCCCGCTCATCTGCCTGATAATCGCCAGCTGAGCCGCGCGACACCTGCCCGCTCATCTGCTTGATAATCGCCAGCTGAGCCCGCGACACCTGCCCGCTCATCTGCTTGATAATCGCCAGCTGAGCCCGCGACACCTGCCTGCTCATCTGCCTGATAATCGCCAGCTGAGCCACGCGCGACACCTGCCCGCTCATCTGCCTGATAATCGCCAGCTGAGCCGCGCGACACCTGCCCGCTCATCTGCTTGATAATCGCCAGCTGAGCCCCGCGACACCTGCCCGCTCATCTGCTTGATAATCGCCAGCTGAGCCCCGCGACACCTGCCGCTCATCTGCTTGATAATCGCCAGCAGCTGAGCCTGCCCGCGACACCTGCCCGGCTCATCTGCTCATCTGATAATCGCCAGCTGAGCCCGCGCGACCTGCCCGCTCATCTGCTTGATAATCGCCAGCTGAGCCGCGCGACACCTGCCCGCTCATCTGCCTGATAATCGCCAGCTGAGCCGCGCGACACCTGCCCGCTCATCTGCTTGATAATCGCCAGCTGAGCCGCGCGACACCTGCCCGCTCATCTGCCTGATAATCGCCAGCTGAGCCCATGCGACACCTGCCCGCTCATCTGCTTGATAATCGCCAGATGAGCCATGCGTCACCTGCCCGCTCATCTGCCTGATAATCGCCAGCTGAGCCGCGCGACACCTGCCGCTCATCTGCTTGATAATCGCCAGCTGAGCCTCGCAACACCTGCCCGCTCATCTGCTGATAATCGCCAGCTGAGCCGCGCGACACCTGCCCGCTCATCTGCTTGATAATCGCCAGCTGAGCCGCGCGACCTGCCCGCTCCTGCCCGCCAGCTCATCTGCCTGATAATCGCCAGCTGAGCCGCGCGACACCTGCCCGCTCATCTGCTGATAATCGCCAGCTGAGCGCCGCGACACCTGCCCGCTCATCTGCTTGATAATCGCCAGCTGAGCCGCGCGACACCTGCCGCTCATCTCTGATGATAATCGCCAGCTGAGCCCGCGACACCTGCCCGCTCATCTGCTTGATAATCGCCAGCTGAGCCCGCGCGACACCTGCCGCTCATCTGCTTGATAATCGCCAGCTGAGCCCCGCGACACCTGCCCGCTCTCATCTGATGATAATCGCCAGCTGAGGCCCGCGACACCTGCCCGCTCATCTGCTTGATAATCGCCAGCTGAGCCATGCCACACCTGCCCGCTCATCTGCCTGATAATCGCCAGCTGAGCCCCGCGACACCTGCCCGCTCATCTGCTTGATAATCGCCAGCTGAGCCCCGCGACACCTGCCCGCTCATCTGCTTGATAATCACCAGCTGAGCCGCGACACCTGCCGGCTCATCTGCTTGATAATCGCCAGCTGAGCCCGCGACGACACCTGCCCGCTCATCTGCCTGATAATCGCCAGCTGAGCCCGCGCGACACCTGCCCGCTCATCTGATAATCTGATAATCGCCAGCTGAGCCGCTCATCGCGACACCTGCCCGCTCTCATCTGCCTGATAATCGCCAGCTGAGCCGCGCGACACCTGCCCGCTCATCTGCCTGATAATCGCCAGCTGAGCCGCGCGACACCTGCCCGCTCATCTGCTTGATAATCGCCAGCTGCCCCGCGCGACACCTGCCCGCTCATCTGCTTGATAATCGCCAGCTGAGCCCCGCGACACCTGCCCGCTCATCTGCTTGATAATCGCCAGCTGAGCCCCGCGACACCTGCCCGCTCATCTGCTTGATAATCGCCAGCTGAGCCCGCGACACCTGCCCGCTCATCTGCTTGATAATCGCCAGCTGAGCCCGCGACACCTGCCCGCTCATCTGCTTGATAATCGCAAGCTGACCCCGCGACACTTGCCCGCTCATCTGCTTGATAATCGCCACCTGAGCCACACTACACCTGCCGCTCATCTGCTTGATAATCGCCAGCTGAGCCCTGCGACTCCTGCCCGCTCATCTGCTTGATAATCGCCAGCTGAGCCCGCGACACCTGCCGGCTCATCTGCCTGATAATCGCCAGCTGAGCGCGCGACACCTGCCCGCTCATCTGCTTGATAATCGCCAGCTGAGCCCGCGACACCTGCCCGCTCATCTGCTTGATAATCGCCAGCTGAGCCGCGCGGCACCTGCCCGCTCATCTGCTTGATAATCGCCAGCTGAGCCGCGCGACACCTGCCGCTCATCTGCTTGATAATCGCCAGCTGAGCCGCGCGACACCTGCCTGCTCATCACCTGATGATAATCGCCAGCTGAGCCCGCGACACCTGCCCGCTCATCTGCTTGATAATCGCCAGCTGAGCCCGCGACGACACCTGCCCGCTCATCTGCTTGATAATCGCCAGCTGAGCCGCGCGACACCTGCCCGCTCATCTGCCTGATAATCGCCAGCTGAGCACCGCGATACCTGCCCGCTCATCTGCCTGATAATCGCCAGCTGAGCCCGCGACACCTGCCCGCTCATCTGCCTGACAATCGCCAGCTGAGCCCCGCGACACCTGCCGGCTCATATGCATGATAATCGCCAGCTGAGCGCGCGACACCACCTGCCCGCTCATCTGCCTGATAATCGCCAGCTGAGCCCGCGCGACACCTGCCCGCTCATCTGCCTGATACTCGCCAGCTGAGCCCCGCGACACCTGCCTGCTCATCTGCCTGATACTCGCCAGCTGAGCCCGCGACACCTGCCGGCTCATCTGCTTGATAATCGCCAGCTGAGCCGCGCGAGACCTGCCAGCTCATCTGCCTGAAACTCGCCAGCTGAGCCCCCGCGACACCTGCCTGCTCATCTGCCTGATACTCGCCAGCTGAGCCGCGCGACACCTGCCTGCTCATCTGCCTGATACTCGCCAGCTGAGCCGCGCGACACCTGCCGCTCATCCTGATAATCGCCAGCTGAGCCGCGCGACACCTGCCTGCTCATCTGCTTGATAATCGCCAGCTGAGCCCGCGACACCTGCCCGCTCATCTGCTTGATAATCGCCAGCTGAGCCCCGCGACACCTGCCGCTCATCTGCTTGATAATCGCCAGCTGAGCCGCGCGACACCTGCCCGCTCATCTGCTTGATAATCGCCAGCTGAGCCCCGCGACACCTGCCGCTCATCTGCCTGATAATCGCCAGCTGAGCCCGCGCGACACCTGCCTGCTTGCTCATCTGCTGATAATCGCCAGCTGGGCCCGCGACACCTGCCGCTCATCTGCCTGATAATCGCCAGCTGAGCCCGCCGCGACACCTGCCGCTCATCTGCTTGATAATCGCCAGCTGAGCCCCGCGACACCTGCCCGCTCATCTGCTGATGATAATCGCCAGCTGAGCCCCGCGACACCTGCCCGCTCATCTGCTGATAATCGCCAGCTGAGCCCGCGACACCTGCCCGCTCATCTGCTTGATAATCGCCAGCTGAGCCGCGACACCTTCCGCTCATCTGCTTGATAATCGCCAGCTGAGCCGCGCGACACCTGCCCGCTCATCTGCTTGATAATCGCCAGCTGAGCCCCGCGACACCTGCCCGCTCATCTGCTTGATAATCGCCAGCTGAGCCCCGCGACACCTGCCCGCTCATCTGCCTGATAATCGCCAGCTGAGCCCAGCGACACCTGCCGCTCATCTGCCTGATAATCGCCAGCTGAGCCCGCGACACCCTGCCGCTCATCTGCTTGATAATCGCCAGCTGAGCCCGCGCGACACCTGCCCGCTCATCTGCCTGATAATCGCCAGCTGAGCCCCGCGACACCTGCCTGCTCATCTGCTTGATAATCGCCAGCTGAGCCCCGCGACACCTGCCCGCTCATCTGCTTGATAATCGCCAGCTGAGCCGCGCGACACCTGCCCGCTCATCTGCTTGATAATCGCCAGCTGAGCCGGCGACACCTGCCCGCTCATCTGCCTGATAATCGCCAGCTGAGCCCGCGACACCTGCCCGCGGCTCATCTGTGATAATCGCCAGCTGAGCCGCGCGACACCTGCCCGCTCATCTGCTTGATAATCGCCAGCTGAGCCCGCGACACCTGCCCGCTCATCTCTGCTGATAATCGCCAGCTGAGCCAGCGCGACACCTGCCCGCTCATCTGCTTGATAATCGCCAGCTGAGCCCCGCGACACCTGCCCGCTCATCTGCTTGATAATCGCCAGCTGAGCCGCGCGACACCTGCCCGCTCATCTGCTTGATAATCGCCAGCTGAGCCTCGCGACACCTGCCCGCTCATCTGTGATAATCGCCAGCTGAGCCGCGCGACACCTGCCCGCTCATCTGCCTGATAATCGCCAGCTGAGCCGCGCGACACCTGCCCGCTCATCTGCTTGATAATCGCCAGCTGAGCCGCGCGACACCTGCCCGCTCATCTGCTTGATAATCGCCAGCTGAGCCGCGCGCGACACCTGCCCGCTCATCTGTGATAATCGCCAGCTGAGCCGCGCGACACCTGCCCGCTCATCTGCCTGATAATCGCCAGCTGAGCCCCGCGACACCTGCCCGCTCATCTGCCTGATAATCGACAGCTGAGCCCCGCGACACCTGCCCGCTCATCTGCTTGATAATCGCCAGCTGAGCCGCGCGACACCTGCCCGCTCATCTGCTTGATAATCGCCAGCTGAGCCCGCGACACCTGCCCGCTCATCTGCCTGATAATCGCCAGCTGAGCTGAGCCCGCGACACCTGCCGCTCATCTGCTGATAATCGCCAGCTGAGCCGCGACACCTGCCGCTCATCTGCTTGATAATCGCCAGCTGAGCCCCGCGACACCTGCCGCTCATCTGCTTGATAATCGCCAGCTGAGCCCTGCGACACCTGCCGCTCATCTGCTTGAAAATCGCCAGGTGAGCCGCGCGACACCTGCCCGCTCATCTGCTTGATAATCGCCAACTGAGCCGCACTACACCTGCCCGCTCATCTGCTTGATAATCGCCAGCTGGCGCGCGCGACACCTGCCCTGCTCATCTGCCTGATAATCGCCAGCTGAGCCGCGCGACACCTGCCACCTGCTCATCTGCTGATAATCGCCAGCTGAGCCTCGGGACACCTGCCCGCTCATCTGCTTGATAATCGCCAGCTGAGCCGCGCGACACCTGCCGGCTCATCTCCTGATAATCGCCAGCTGAGCCCGCGACACCTGCCGCTCATCTGCCTGATAATCGCCAGCTGAGCCCGCGCGACACCTGCCCGCTCATCTGCCTGATAATCGCCAGCTGAGCCCGCCTGACCTGCCCGCTCATCTGCCTGCCCGCTGATAATGCCGCCAGCTGAGCCGCGCGACACCTGCCCGCTCATCTGCCTGATAATCGCCAGCTGAGCCGCGCGACACCTGCCTGCTCATCTGCCTGATAATCGCCAGCTGAGCCCGCGACACCTGCCCGCTCATCTGCTTGATAATCGCCAGCTGAGCCCGCGACACCACCTGCCCGCTCATCTGCTTGATAATCGCCAGCTGAGCCCGCGCGACACCTGCCCGCTCATCTGCTTGATAATCGCCAGCTGAGCCCGCGACACCTGCCCGCTCATCTCTGTGATAATCGCCAGCTGAGCCCCCGCGACACCTGCCCGCTCATCTGCTTGATAATCGCCAGCTGAGCCCGCGACACCTGCCGCTCATCTGTGATAATGATAATCGCGCCAGCTGAGCGCGCGACACCTGCCCGCTCATCTGCCTGATAATCGCCAGCTGAGCCCCGCGACACCTGCCCGCTCATCTGCTTGATAATCGCCAGCTGAGCCGCGACACCTGCCCGCTCATCTGCTTGATAATCGCCAGCTGAGCCCGCGACACCTGCCCGCTCATCTGCTTGATAATCGCCAGCTGAGCCCCGCGACACCTGCCCGCTCATCTGCTTGATAATCGCCAGCTGAGCCCCGCGACACCTGCCCGCTCATCTGCTTGATAATCGCCAGCTGAGCCCGCGCGACACCTGCCCGCTCATCTGCTTGATAATCGCCAGCTGAGCCCGACACCGCCCGCTCATCTGACACCTGCCGCCACCTGCCCGCTCATCTGCCTGATAATCGCCAGCTGAGCCCGCGCGACACCTGCCCGGCTCATCTGCTTGATAATCGCCAGCTGAGCCCGCGCGACACCTGCCGCTCATCTGTGATAATCGCCAGCTGAGCCCCGCGACACCTGCCCGCTCATCTGCTTGATAATCGCCAGCTGAGCCGCGCGACACCTGCCCGCTCATCTGCCTGATAATCGCCAGCTGAGCCGCGACGACACCTGCCCTGCTCATCTGCCTGATAATCGCCAGCTGAGCCCCGCGACACCTGCCCGGCTCATCTGCCTGATAATCTCCAGCTGAGCGCGCGACACCACCGCTCATGCTGCTGATGCTCATGTGAGCGCGCCGACACCTGCCCGCTCATCTGCCTCGACCTGCCTGCTCACATCTGCCTGAGCCCGCTGACAGGCCACCCGCATTTCATCTGCTGATGCTCGCAAGCTGGGCGCGCGACACCTGCCCTCTCATCCGCACAGTAATGCGCCCGGCTGGGCGGCGCGAAACCTGCGCTCATCTGCCTGATGCTCGCCAGCTGGCCTTCGGCGATCACTCTCTTCCCGCTCGTCTGCCTGATACTCGCCAGCTGGCCCACGCGACGCCTGCCGCTCATCTGCTCGCCGGCGGAGCCGGCGGCGACACCTGCCGGCTCATCTGCCTCACATGCTGCTCCAGCTGAGCGGCGCGACACCTGCCCGCTCATCTGCTTGATAATCGCCAGCTGAGCCTCGCGACACCTGCCCGCTCATCTGCCTGATAATCGCCAGCTGAGCCCGCGACACCTGCCCGCTCATCTGCCTGATAATCGCCAGCTGAGCCCGCGCGACACCTGCCCGCTCATCTGCTTGATAATCGCCAGCTGAGCCCCGCGACACCTGCCCGCTCATCTGCTTGATAATGCCAGCTGAG